>NW_027440243.1:0-184262 GCF_031893055.1 Leptodactylus fuscus | reverse complement strand
TATAGTCACCTCAGGAGCCGGTTCTTTCTGTAAAAGCTGTATATCTGTAGAATAGTCACCTCTAGAGCTGTATCTTACTGTAAGAGCTTTATATCTGTAGAATAGTCACCTCAGGATCTGGTTCTTTACTGTAAGAGCTGTATATCTGTAGAATAGTCACCTCAGAAGCTGGTTCTTTACTATAAGAGCTGTATATCTGTAGAAAAGTCACCTGAGGAGCTGGTTCTTACTGAAAGAGCTGTATATCTGTAGAATAGTCACCTCAGGAGCCGGTTCTTTACTGTAAGAGCTGTATATCTGTAGAGTAATCACCTCAGGATCTGGTTCTTTACTGTAAGAGCTGTATATCTGTAGAATAGTCACCTCAGGAGCTGGTTCTTACTGTAAGAGCTGTATATCTGTAGAATAGTCACCTCAGGAGCCGGTTCTTTCTGTAAGAGCTGTATATCTGTAGAATAGTCATCTCTAGAGCTGTATCTTACTGTAAGAGCTTTATATCTGTAGAATAGTCACCTCAGGAGCTGGTTCTTTACTGTAAGAGCTGTATATCTGTAGAATAGTCACCTCAGGAGCCGGTTCTTACTGTAAGAGCTGTATATCTGTAGAATAGTCACTTCAGGAGCCGGTTCTTTACTGTAAGAGCTGTGTATCTGTAGAGTAGTCACCTCAGGATCTGGTTCTTTACTGTAAGAGCTGTATATCTGTAGAATAGTCACCTCAGGAGCTGGTTCTTACTGTAAGAGCTGTATATCTGTAGAATAGTCACTTCAGGAGCCGGTTCTTTACTGTAAGAGCTGTGTATCTGTAGAGTAGTCACCTCAGGATCTGGTTTTTTTACTGTAAGAGCTGTATATCTGTAGAATATTCTCCTCATAAGCCGGTTCTTTACTGTAAGAGCTGTATATCTGTAGATAGTCACCTCAGGAGCTGTTTCTTTACTATAAGAGCTGTATATCTGTAGAATAGTCACCTCAGGAGCAGGTTCTTACTGTAAGAGCTGTAAGACTGTAGAATAGTCACCTCAGGATCGGGTTTTTTACTGTAAGAGCTGTATATCTGTAGAATAGTCACCTCAGGAGCTGGTTCTTACTGTACGAGCTGTATATCTGTAGAATAGTCACCTCAGGAGCCGGTTCTTACAGTAAGAGCTGTATATCTGTACAATAGTCACCTCAGGAGCCGGTTCCTTACAGTTAGGGCTGTATATCTGTAGAATAGCCACCTCAGGAGCCGGTTCCTTACAGTTAGGGCTGTATATCTGTAGAATAGTCACCTCAGGAGCCGGTTCTTACTGTAAGAGCTGTATATCTGTAGAATAGTCACCTCAGGAGCCGGTTCTTACTGTAAGAGCTGTATATCTGTAGAATAGCCACCTCAGGAGCCGGTTCTTACTGTAAGAGCTGTATATCTGTAGAATAGTCACCTCAGGAGCCGGTTCTTACAGTAAGAGCTGTATATCTGTAGAATAGTGACCTCAGGATCTGGTTCTTACAGTAAGAGCTGTATATCTGTAGAATAGTCACCTCAGGATCTGGTTCTTACAGTAGGAGCTGTATATCTGTAGAATAGTCACCTCAGGATCTGGTTCTTACAGTAAGAGCTGTATATCTGTAGAACAGTCACTTTAAGATCTGATTCTTTACTGTAAGAGCTGTATATCTGTAGAATAGTCACCTCAGGGGCTGGTTCTTTACTGTAAGAGCTGTAAATCTGTAGAATAGTCACCTCAGGAGCTGGTTCTTTACTGTAAGAGCTGTATATCTGTAGAATAGTCACCTCAGGAGCTAGTGCTTTACTGTAAGAGCTGTATATCTGTAGAATAGTCACCTCAGGAGCAGGTTCTTACTGTAAGAGCTGTATATCTGTAGAATAGTCTCCTCAGGAGCCGGTTCTTTACTGTAAGAGCTGTATAACTGTAGAATAGTCAACTCAGAAGCTGGTTCTTTCTGTAAGAGCTGTATATCTGTAGAATAGTCACCTCAAGGGCTGGATCTTACTGTAAGAGCTGTATATCTGTAGAATAGTCACCTCAGGAGCTGGTTCTTACTGTAAGAGCTGTATATCTGTAGAATAGTCACTTCAGGAGCCAGTTCTTACTGTAAGAGCTGTATTTCTGTAGAATAGTCACCTCAGGAGCTGGTTCTTTACTGTAAGAGCTGTATATCTGTAGAATAGTCACCTCAAGAGCTGAATCTTACTGTAAGAGCTTTATATCTGTAGAATAGTCACCTCAGGAGCTGGTTCTTTACTGTAAGAGCTCTATATCTGTAGAATAGTCACCTCAGGAGCCGGTTCTTACTGTAAGAGCTGTATATCTGTAGAATAGTCACTTCAGGAGCCGGTTCTTTACTGTAAGAGCTGTGTATCTGTAGAGTAGTCACCTCAGGATCTGGTTCTTTACTGTAAGAGCTATATATCTGTAGAATAGTCACCTCAGGGGCCAGTTGTTACTGTAAGAGCTTTATATCTGTAGAATTGTCACCTCAGGAGCCGGTTTTTACTGTACGAGCTGTATATCTGTAGAATAGTCACCTCAGGGGCCGGTTCTTTACTGTAAGAGCTGTATATCTGTAGAATAGTCACCTCAGGAGCCGTTTCTTAATGTAAGAGCTGAATATCTATAGAATAGTCACCTCAGGAGCTTGTTCTTTACTGTAAGAGTGGTATATCTGTAGAATAGTCACCTCAGGATCTGGTTCTTTACTGTAAGAGCTGTATATCTGTAGAATAGTCATCTCAGGATCTGGTTCTTTACTATAAGAGTTGTATATCTGTAGAATAGTCACCTCAGGAGCCGGTTCTTACTGTAAGAGCTGTAAGTCTGTAGAATAGTCACCTCAGGAGCCGGTTCTTTACTGTAAGAGCTGTATATCTGTAGAATTGTAGAATAGTCACCTCAGGAGCCGGTTCTTACTGTAAGAGCTGTATATCTGTAGAATAGTCACCTCAGGAGCCGGTTCTTACTGTAAGGGCTGTATATCTGTAGAATAGTCACCTCAGGAGCCGGTTCTTACTGTCAGAGCTGTATATCTGTAGAATAGTCACCTCAGGAGCCGGTTCTTTACTGTAAGAGCTGTATATCTGTAGAATAGTCACCTCAGGAGCCCGTTCTTACTGTAAGAGCTGTATATCTGTAGAATAGTCACCTTAGGAGGTAGTTCGTTACTGTAAGAGCTGTATATCTGTAGAACAGTCACCTCAGGAGCCAGTTCTTTACTGTAAGAGCTGTATATCTGTAGAATAGTCACCTCAGGAGCCGGTTCTTACTGTAAGAGCTGTATATCTGTAGAATAGTCACCTCAGGAGCCGGTTCTTACTGTAAGAGCTGTATATCTGTAGAATAGTCACCTCAGGAGCCGGTTCTTTACTGTAAGAGCTGTATATCTGTAGATTAGTCACCTCAGGAGCCGGTTCTTTACTGTAAGAGCTGTATATCTGTAGAATAGTCACCTCAGGAGCCGGTTCTTTACTGTAAGAGCTGTATATCTGTAGAATAGTCACCTCAGGAGCTGGTTCTTTACTGTAAGAGCTGTATATCTGTAGAATAGTCACCTCAGGAGCTGGTTCTTTACTGTAGGAGCTGTATATCTGTAGAATAGTCACCTCAGGAGCCGGTTCTTACTGTAAGAGCTGTATATCTGTAGAATAGTCACCTCAGGAGCCGGTTCTTTACTGTAAGAGCTGTATATCTGTAGAATAGTCACCTCAGGAGCTGGTTATTTACTGTAAGAGCTGTATATTTGTAGAATAGTCACCTCAGGAGCTGATTCTTTACTGTAAGAGCTGTATATCTGTAGAATAGTCACCTCAGGAGCTGGTTCTTTACTGTAAGAGCTGTATATCTGTTGAATAGTCACCTCAGGAGCTGGTTCTTTACTGTAAGAGCTGTATATCTGTAGAATAGTCACCTCAGGAGCTGGTTTTTTACTGTAAGAGCTGTATATCTGTAGAACAGTCACCTCAGGAGCAGGTTCTTTACTGTAAGAGCTGTATATCTGTAGAATAGTCACCTCAGGATCTGGTTCTTTACTGTAAGAGCTGTATATCTGTAGAATAGTCACCTCAGGAGCTGGTTCTTTACTGTAAGAGCTGTATATCTGTAGAATAGTCACCTCATAAGCCGGTTCTTTACTGTAAGAGCTGTATATCTGTAGATAGTCACCTCAGGAGCTGGTTCTTTACTATAAGAGCTGTATATCTGTAGAATAGTCACCTCAGGGGGCCGGTTCTTACTGTAAGAGCTGTATATCTGTAGAATAGTCACCTGAGGAGCTGGTTCTTACTGTAAGAGCTGTATATCTGTAGAATAGTCACCTCAGGAGCCGGTTCTTTACTGTAAGAGCTGTATATCTGTAGAGTAATCACCTCAGGATCTGGTTCTTTACTGTAAGAGCTGTATATCTGTAGAATAGTCACCTCAGGAGCTGGTTCTTACTGTAAGAGCTGTATATCTGTAGAATAGTCACCTCAGGAGCCGGTTCTTTCTGTAAGAGCTGTATATCTGTAGAAGTCACCTCTAGAGCTGTATCTTACTGTAAGAGCTGTATATCTGTAGAATAGTCACCTCAGGAGTCGGTTCTTACTGTAAGAGCTGTATATCTGTAGAATAGTCACCTCAGGAGCTGGTTCTTTGCTGTAAGAGCTGTATATCTGTAGAATAGTCACCTCAGGAGCCGGTTCTTACTGTAAGAGCTGTATATCTGTAGAATAGTCACCTCAGGAGCTGGTTCTTACTGCAAGAGCTGTATATCTGTAGAATATTCACCTCAGGAGCAGGTTCCTTACTGTAAGAGCTGTATATCTGTAGAATAGTCACCTCAGGATCTGGTTCTTTACTGTAAGAGCTGTGTATCTGTAGAATAGTCATCTCAGGATCTGGTTCTTTACTGTAAGAGCTGTATATCTGTAGAATAGTCACCTCAGGAGCTGATTCTTACTGTAAGAGCTGTATATCTGTAGAATAGTCACCTCAGGAACTGGTTCTTACTGTAAGAGCTGTATATCTGTAGAATAGTCACATCAGGAACTGGTTCTTACTGTATGAGCTGTATATCTGTAGAATAGTCACTTCTGGAGCCGGTTTTTTCTGTAAGAGCTGTATATCTGTAGAATATTCACCTCAGGAGCTTGTTCTTTACTGTATGAGCTGTATATCTGTAGAATATTCACCTCAGGAGCTTGTTCTTTACTGTAAGAGCTGTATATCTGTAGAGTAGTCACCTCAGGATCTGGTTCTTTACTGTAAGAGCTGTTTATCTGTAGAATAGTCACCTCATAAGCCGGTTCTTTACTGTAAGAGCTGTATATCTGTAGAATAGTCACCTCATAAGCCGGTTCTTTACTGTAAGAGCTGTATATTTGTAGAATAGTCACCTCAGGAGCTGGTTCTTTACTATAAGAGCTGTATATCTGTAGAATAGTCACCTCAGGAACTGGTTCTTACTGTAAGAGCTGTATATCTGTAGAATAGTCACATCAGGAACTGGTTCTTACTGTATGAGCTGTATATCTGTAGAATAGTCACCTCAGGAGCTTGTTCTTTACTGTAAGAGCTGTATATCTGTAGAATAGTCACCTCAGGATCTGGTTCTTTACTGTAAGAGCTGTATATCTGTAGAATAGTCACCTCAGGAGATGGTTCTTTACTGTAAGAGCGGTATATCGGAAGAATATTCACCTCAGGAGCTGGTTCTTTACTGTAAGAGCTGTATATCTGTAGAATAGTCACCTCAGGAGCTGATTCTTTACTGTAAGAGCTGTATATCTGTAGAATAGTCACCTCAGGAGCTGGTTCTTTACTGTAAGAGCTGTATATCTGTAGAATAGTCACCTCAGGATCTGGTTCTTTACTGTAAGAGCTGTATATCTGTAGAATAGTCACCTCAGGAGATGGTTCTTTACTGTAAGAGCGGTATATCGGAAGAATATTCACCTCAGGAGCTGGTTCTTTACTGTAAGAGCTGTATATCTGTAGAATAGTCACCTCAGGAGCTAGTTCTTTACTGTAAGAGCTGTATATCTGTAGAATAGTCACCTCAGGAGCTGATTCTTTACTGTAAGAGCAGTATATCTGTAGAATAGTCACCTCAGGAGCTGGTTCTTTACTGTAAGAGCTGTATATCTGTAGAATAGTCACCTCAGGAGCTGGTTCTTTACTGTAAGAGCTGTATATCTGTAGAATAGTCACCTCAGGAGCCGGTTCTTACTGTAAGAGCTGTATATCTGTAGAATAGTCACCTCAGGTGCCGGTTCTTTACTGTAAGAGCTGTATATCTGTAGAATAGTCACCTCAGGAGCTGGTTCTTTACTGTAAGAGCTGTATATCTGTAGAATAGTCACCTCAGGAGCTGGTTCTTTACTGTAAGAGCTGTATGTCTGTTGAATAGTCACCTCAGGAGCTGGTTCTTTACTGTAAGAGCTGTATATCTGTAGAATATTCACCTCAGGGGCCGGTTCTTTACTGTAAGAGCTGTATATTTGTAGAATAGTCACCTCAGGAGCTGGTTCTTACTGTAAGAGCTGTATATCTGTTGAATAGTCACCTCATGAGCTGGTTCTTTACTGTAAGAGCTGTATATCTGTTGAATAGTCACCTCAGGAGCTGGTTCTTTACTGTAAGAGCTGTATATCTGTAGAACAGTCACCTCAGGAGCTGGTTTTCTACTGTAAGAGCTGTATATCTGTAGAATAGTCACCTCAGGAGCTGGTTCTTTACTGTAAGAGCTGTATATCTGTAGAATAGTCACCTCAGGATCTGGTTCTTTACTGTAAGAGCTGTATATTTGTAGAATAGTCACCTCAGGAGCTGGTTCTTTACTGTAAGAGCTGTATATCTGTAGATAGTCACCTCAGGAGCTGGTTCTTTACTATAAGAGCTGTATATCTGTAGAATAGTCACCTGAGGAGCTGATTCTTTACTGTAAGAGCTGTATATCTGTAGAATAGTCACCTCAGGAGCTGGTTCTTTACTATAAGAGCTGTATATCTGTAGAATAGTCACCTGAGGAGCTGGTTCTTACTGTAAGAGCTGTATATCTGTAGAATAGTCACCTCAGGAGCTGGTTCTTTACTGTAAGAGCTGTATATCTGTAGAATAGTCACCTCAGGAGCTGGTTCTTTACTGTAAGAGCTGTATATTTGTAGAATAGTCACCTCAGGGGCTGGTTCTTTACTGTAAGAGCTGTATATCTGTAGATAGTCACCTCAGGAGCTGGTTCTTTACTATAAGAGCTGTATATCTGTAGAATAGTCACCTGAGGAGCTGGTTCTTACTGTAAGAGCTGTATATCTGTAGAATAGTCACCTCAGGAGCCGGTTCTTTACTGTAAGAGCTGTATATCTGTAGAGTAATCACCTCAGGATCTGGTTCTTACTGTAAGAGCTGTATATCTGTAGAATAGTCACCTCTAGAGCTGTATCTTACTGTAAGAGCTTTATATCTGTAGAATAGTCACCTCAGGAGTTGGTTCTTTACTGTAAGAGCTGTATATCTGTAGAATAGTCACCTCAGGAGCCGGATCTTACTGTAAGAGCTGTATATCTGTAGAATAGTCACTTCAGGAGCCGGTTCTTTACTGTAAGAGCTGTGTATCTGTAGAGTAGTCACCTCAGGATCTGGTTCTTTACTGTAAGAGCTGTATATCTGTAGAATAGTCACCTCAGGAGCTGGTTCTTACTGTAAGAGCTGTATATCTGTAGAATAGTCACTTCAGGAGCCGGTTCTTTACTGTAAGTGCTGTATATCTGTAGAGTAGTCACCTCAGGATCTGGTTCTTTACTGTAAGAGCTGTATATCTGTAGAATAGTCACCTCATAAGCCGGTTCTTTACTGTAAGAGCTGTATATCTGTAGAATAGTCACCTCATAAGTCGGTTCTTTACTGTAAGAGCTGTATATTTGTAGAATAGTCACCTCAGGAGCTGGTTCTTTACTATAAGAGCTGTATATCTGTAGAATAGTCACCTCAGGAACTGGTTCTTACTGTAAGAGCTGTATATCTGTAGAATAGTCACATCAGGAACTGGTTCTTACTGTATGAGCTGTATATCTGTAGAATAGTCACCTCAGGAGCTTGTTCTTTACTGTAAGAGCTGTATATCTGTAGAATAGTCACCTCAGGAGCCGGTTCTTTAAAGTAAGAGCTGTATATCTGTAGAATAGTCACCTCAGGAGCTGGTTCTTTACTGTAAGAGCTGTATATCTGTAGAACAGTCACCTCAGTAGCCGGTTCTTTACTGTAAAAGCTGTATATCTGTAGAATAGTCACCTCAGGAGCTGGTTCTTTACTGTAAGAGCTGTATATCTGTAGAATAGTCACCTCAGGAGCTGGTTCTTTACTGTAAGAGCTGTATATTTGTAGAATAGTCACCTCAGGAGCTGGTTCTTTACCGTAAGAGCTGTATATCTGTAGAATAGTCACCTCAGGAGCTGGTTCTTTACTGTAAGAGCTGTATATCTGTAGAATAGTCACCTCAGGAGCCGGTTCTTACTGTAAGAGCTGTATATCTGTAGAATAGTCACCTCAGGAGCCGGTTCTTTACTGTAAGAGCTGTATATCTGTAGAATAGTCACCTCAGGAGCTGGTTCTTTACTGTAAGAGCTGTATATTTGTAGAATAGTCACCTCAGGAGCTGGTTCTTTACTGTAAGAGCTGTATATCTGTAGAATAGTCACCTCATGAGCTGGTTCTTTACTGTAAGAGCTGTATATCTGCTGAATAGTCACCTCAGGAGCTGGTTCTTTACTGTAAGAGCTGTATATCTGTAGAACAGTCACCTCAGGAGCTGGTTTTCTACTGTAAGAGCTGTATATCTGTAGAATAGTCACCTCAGGAGCTGGTTCTTTACTGTAAGAGCTGTATATCTGTAGAATAGTCACCTCAGGATCTTGTTCTTTACTGTAAGAGCTGTATATCTGTAGAATAGTCACCTCAGGAGCTGGTTCTTTACTGTAAGAGCTGTATATCTGTAGAATAGTCACCTCATAAGCCGGTTCTTTACTGTAAGAGCTGTATATCTGTAGATAGTCACCTCAGGAGCTGGTTCTTTACTATAAGAGCTGTATATCTGTAGAATAGTCACCTGAGGAGCTGGTTCTTACTGTAAGAGCTGTATATCTGTAGAATAGTCACCTCAGGAGCCGGTTCTTTACTGTAAGAGCTGTATATCTGTAGAGTAATCACCTCAGGATCTGGTTCTTTACTGTAAGAGCTGTATATCTGTAGAATAGTCACCTCAGGAGCCGGTTCTTTCTGTAAGAGCTGTATATCTGTAGAATAGTCACCTCTAGAGCTGTATCTTACTGTAAGAGCTTTATATCTGTAGAATAGTCACCTCAGGAGCTGGTTCTTACTGTAAGAGCTGTATATCTGTAGAATAGTCACTTCAGGAGCCGGTTCTTTACTGTAAGTGCTGTATATCTGTAGAGTAGTCACCTCAGGATCTGGTTCTTTACTGTAAGAGCTGTATATCTGTAGAATAGTCACCTCATAAGCCGGTTCTTTACTGTAAGAGCTGTATATCTGTAGAATAGTCACCTCATAAGTCGGTTCTTTACTGTAAGAGCTGTATATTTGTAGAATAGTCACCTCAGGAGCTGGTTCTTTACTATAAGAGCTGTATATCTGTAGAATAGTCACCTCAGGAACTGGTTCTTACTGTAAGAGCTGTATATCTGTAGAATAGTCACATCAGGAACTGGTTCTTACTGTATGAGCTGTATATCTGTAGAATAGTCACCTCAGGAGCTTGTTCTTTACTGTAAGAGCTGTATATCTGTAGAATAGTCACCTCAGGAGCCGTTTCTTTAAAGTAAGAGCTGTATATCTGTAGAATAGTCACCTCAGGAGCTGGTTCTTTACTGTAAGAGCTGTATATCTGTAGAACAGTCACCTCAGTAGCCGGTTCTTTACTGTAAAAGCTGTATATCTGTAGAATAGTCACCTCAGGAGCTGGTTCTTTACTGTAAGAGCTGTATATTTGTAGAATAGTCACCTCAGGAGCTGGTTCTTTACCGTAAGAGCTGTATATCTGTAGAATAGTCACCTCAGGAGCTGGTTCTTTACTGTAAGAGCTGTATATCTGTAGAATAGTCACCTCAGGAGCCGGTTCTTACTGTAAGAGCTGTATATCTGTAGAATAGTCACCTCAGGAGCCGGTTCTTTACTGTAAGAGCTGTATATCTGTAGAATAGTCACCTCAGGAGCTGGTTCTTTACTGTAAGAGCTGTATATTTGTAGAATAGTCACCTCAGGAGCTGGTTCTTTACTGTAAGAGCTGTATATCTGTAGAATAGTCACCTCATGAGCTGGTTCTTTACTGTAAGAGCTGTATATCTGCTGAACAGTCACCTCAGGAGCTGGTTCTTTACTGTAAGAGCTGTATATCTGTAGAACAGTCACCTCAGGAGCTGGTTTTCTACTGTAAGAGCTGTATATCTGTAGAATAGTCACCTCAGGAGCTGGTTCTTTACTGTAAGAGCTGTATATCTGTAGAATAGTCACCTCAGGATCTTGTTCTTTACTGTAAGAGCTGTATATCTGTAGAATAGTCACCTCAGGAGCTGGTTCTTTACTGTAAGAGCTGTATATCTGTAGAATAGTCACCTCATAAGCCGGTTCTTTACTGTAAGAGCTGTATATCTGTAGATAGTCACCTCAGGAGCTGGTTCTTTACTATAAGAGCTGTATATCTGTAGAATAGTCACCTGAGGAGCTGGTTCTTACTGTAAGAGCTGTATATCTGTAGAATAGTCACCTCAGGAGCCGGTTCTTTACTGTAAGAGCTGTATATCTGTAGAGTAATCACCTCAGGATCTGGTTCTTTACTGTAAGAGCTGTATATCTGTAGAATAGTCACCTCAGGAGCCGGTTCTTTCTGTAAGAGCTGTATATCTGTAGAATAGTCACCTCTAGAGCTGTATCTTACTGTAAGAGCTTTATATCTGTAGAATAGTCACCTCAGGAGCTGGTTCTTTACTGTAAGAGCTGTATATCTGTAGAATAGTCACCTCAGGAGCCGGTTCTTACTGTAAGAGCTGTATATCTGTAGAATAGTCACTTCAGGAGCCAGTTCTTTACTGTAAGAGCTGTGTATCTGTAGAGTAGTCACCTCAGGATCTGGTTCTTTACTGTAAGAGCTGTATATCTGTAGAATAGTCACCTCAGGAGCTGGTTCTTACTGTAAGAGCTGTATATCTGTAGAATATTCACCTCAGGAGCTGGTTCTTTACTGTAAGAGCTGTATATTTGTAGAATAGTCACCTCAGGAGCTGGTTCTTTACTGTAAGAGCTGTATATCTGTAGAATAGTCACCTCATGAGCTGGTTCTTTACTGTAAGAGCTGTATATCTATTGAATAGTCACCTCAGGAGCTGGTTCTTTACTGTAAGAGCTGTATATCTGTAGAACAGTCACCTCAGGAGCTGGTTTTCTACTGTAAGAGCTGTATATCTGTAGAACAGTCACCTCAGGATCTGGTTCTTTACTGTAAGAGCTGTATATCTGTAGAATAGTCACCTCAGGAGCCGGTTCTTTACTGTAAGAGCTGTATATCTGTAGAATAGTCACCTCAGGAGCTGGTTCTTTACTGTAAGAGCTGTATATCTGTAGAATAGTCACCTCATACGCCGGTTCTTTACTGTAAGAGCTGTATATCTGTAGATAGTCACCTCAGAAGCTGGTTCTTTACTATAAGAGCTGTATATCTGTAGAAAAGTCACCTGAGGAGCTGGTTCTTACTGTAAGAGCTGTATATCTGTAGAATAGTCACCTCAGGAGCCGGTTCTTTACTGTAAGAGCTGTATATCTGTAGAGTAATCACCTCAGGATCTGGTTCTTTACTGTAAGAGCTGTATATCTGTAGAATAGTCACCTCAGGAGCCGGTTCTCTCTGTAAGAGCTGTATATCTGTAGAATAGTCACCTCTAGAGCTGTATCTTACTGTAAGAGCTTTATATCTGTAGAATAGTCACCTCAGGAGCTGGTTCTTTACTGTAAGAGCTGTATATCTGTAGAATAGTCACCTCAGGAGCCGGTTCTTACTGTAAGAGCTGTATATCTGTAGAATAGTCACTTCAGGAGCCAGTTCTTTACTGTAAGAGCTGTGTATCTGTAGAGTAGTCACCTCAGGATCTGGTTCTTTACTGTAAGAGCTGTATATCTGTAGAATAGTCACCTCAGGAGCTGGTTCTTACTGTAAGAGCTGTATATCTGTAGAATAGTCACTTCAGGAGCCGGTTCTTTACTGTAAGAGCTGTGTATCTGTAGAGTAGTCACCTCAGGATCTGGTTCTTTACTGTAAGAGCTGTATATCTGTAGAATAGTCACCTCAGGAACTGGTTCTTACTGTAAGAGCTGTATATCTGTAGAATAGTCACATCAGGAACTGGTTCTTACTGTAAGAGCTGTATATCTGTAGAATAGTCACTTCAGGAGCTGGTTCTTTACTGTAAGAGCTGTATATCTGTAGAATAGTCACTTCTGGAGCCGGTTCTTTCTGTAAGAGCTGTATATCTGTAGAATATTCACCTCAGGAGCTGGTTCTTTACTGTAAGAGCTGTATATTTGTAGAATAGTCACCTCAGGAGCTGGTTCTTTACTGTAAGAGCTGTATATCTGTAGAATAGTCACCTCATGAGCTGGTTCTTTACTGTAAGAGCTGTATATCTGTTGAATAGTCACCTCAGGAGCTGGTTCTTTACTGTAAGAGCTGTATATCTGTAGAACAGTCACCTCAGGAGCTGGTTTTCTACTGTAAGAGCTGTATATCTGTAGAACAGTCACCTCAGGATCTGGTTCTTTACTGTAAGAGCTGTATATCTGTAGAATAGTCACCTCAGGAGCTGGTTCTTTACTGTAAGAGCTGTATATTTGTAGAATAGTCACCTCATACGCCGGTTCTTTACTGTAAGAGCTGTATATCTGTAGATAGTCACCTCAGAAGCTGGTTCTTTACTATAAGAGCTGTATATCTGTAGAAAAGTCACCTGAGGAGCTGGTTCTTACTGTAAGAGCTGTATATCTGTAGAATAGTCACCTCAGGAGCCGGTTCTTTACTGTAAGAGCTGAATATCTGTAGAGTAATCACCTCAGGATCTGGTTCTTTACTGTAAGAGCTGTATATCTGTAGAATAGTCACCTCAGGAGCTGGTTCTTACTGTAAGAGCTGTATATCTGTAGAATAGTCACCTCAGGAGCCGGTTCTTTCTGTAAAAGCTGTATATCTGTAGAATAGTCACCTCTAGAGCTGTATCTTACTGTAAGAGCTTTATATCTGTAGAATAGTCGCCTCAGGAGCTGGTTCTTTACTGTAAGAGCTGTATATCTGTAGAATAGTCACCTCAGGAGCTGGTTCTTACTGTAAGAGCTGTATATCGGTAGAATAGTCACTTCAGGAGCCGGTTCTTTACTGTAAGAGCTGTATATCTGTAGAATAGTCACTTCAGGAGCTGGTTCTTTACTGTAAGAGCTGTATATCTGTAGAATAGTCACTTCTGGAGCCGGTTCTTTCTGTAAGAGCTGTATATCTGTAGAATATTCACCTCAGGAGCTTGTTCTTTACTGTAGGAGCTGTATATCTGTAGAATAGTCACCTCAGGAGCCGGTTCTTTCTGTAAAAGCTGTATATCTGTAGAATAGTCACCTCTAGAGCTGTATCTTACTGTAAGAGCTTTATATCTGTAGAATAGTCACCTCAGGATCTGGTTCTTTACTGTAAGAGCTGTATATCTGTAGATAGTCACCTCAGAAGCTGGTTCTTTACTATAAGAGCTGTATATCTGTAGAAAAGTCACCTGAGGAGCTGGTTCTTACTGAAAGAGCTGTATATCTGTAGAATAGTCACCTCAGGAGCCGGTTCTTTACTGTAAGAGCTGTATATCTGTAGAGTAATCACCTCAGGATCTGGTTCTTTACTGTAAGAGCTGTATATCTGTAGAATAGTCACCTCAGGAGCTGGTTCTTACTGTAAGAGCTGTATATCTGTAGAATAGTCACCTCAGGAGCCGGTTCTTTCTGTAAGAGCTGTATATCTGTAGAATAGTCATCTCTAGAGCTGTATCTTACTGTAAGAGCTTTATATCTGTAGAATAGTCACCTCAGGAGCTGGTTCTTTACTGTAAGAGCTGTATATCTGTAGAATAGTCACCTCAGGAGCCGGTTCTTACTGTAAGAGCTGTATATCTGTAGAATAGTCACTTCAGGAGCCGGTTCTTTACTGTAAGAGCTGTGTATCTGTAGAGTAGTCACCTCAGGATCTGGTTCTTTACTGTAAGAGCTGTATATCTGTAGAATAGTCACCTCAGGAGCTGGTTCTTACTGTAAGAGCTGTATATCTGTAGAATAGTCACTTCAGGAGCCGGTTCTTTACTGTAAGAGCTGTGTATCTGTAGAGTAGTCACCTCAGGATCTGGTTTTTTTACTGTAAGAGCTGTATATCTGTAGAATATTCTCCTCATAAGCCGGTTCTTTACTGTAAGAGCTGTATATCTGTAGATAGTCACCTCAGGAGCTGTTTCTTTACTATAAGAGCTGTATATCTGTAGAATAGTCACCTCAGGAGCAGGTTCTTACTGTAAGAGCTGTAAGACTGTAGAATAGTCACCTCAGGATCGGGTTTTTTACTGTAAGAGCTGTATATCTGTAGAATAGTCACCTCAGGAGCTGGTTCTTACTGTACGAGCTGTATATCTGTAGAATAGTCACCTCAGGAGCCGGTTCTTACAGTAAGAGCTGTATATCTGTACAATAGTCACCTCAGGAGCCGGTTCCTTACAGTTAGGGCTGTATATCTGTAGAATAGCCACCTCAGGAGCCGGTTCCTTACAGTTAGGGCTGTATATCTGTAGAATAGTCACCTCAGGAGCCGGTTCTTACTGTAAGAGCTGTATATCTGTAGAATAGTCACCTCAGGAGCCGGTTCTTACTGTAAGAGCTGTATATCTGTAGAATAGCCACCTCAGGAGCCGGTTCTTACTGTAAGAGCTGTATATCTGTAGAATAGTCACCTCAGGAGCCGGTTCTTACAGTAAGAGCTGTATATCTGTAGAATAGTGACCTCAGGATCTGGTTCTTACAGTAAGAGCTGTATATCTGTAGAATAGTCACCTCAGGATCTGGTTCTTACAGTAGGAGCTGTATATCTGTAGAATAGTCACCTCAGGATCTGGTTCTTACAGTAAGAGCTGTATATCTGTAGAACAGTCACTTTAAGATCTGATTCTTTACTGTAAGAGCTGTATATCTGTAGAATAGTCACCTCAGGGGCTGGTTCTTTACTGTAAGAGCTGTAAATCTGTAGAATAGTCACCTCAGGAGCTGGTTCTTTACTGTAAGAGCTGTATATCTGTAGAATAGTCACCTCAGGAGCTAGTGCTTTACTGTAAGAGCTGTATATCTGTAGAATAGTCACCTCAGGAGCAGGTTCTTACTGTAAGAGCTGTATATCTGTAGAATAGTCTCCTCAGGAGCCGGTTCTTTACTGTAAGAGCTGTATAACTGTAGAATAGTCAACTCAGAAGCTGGTTCTTTCTGTAAGAGCTGTATATCTGTAGAATAGTCACCTCAAGGGCTGGATCTTACTGTAAGAGCTGTATATCTGTAGAATAGTCACCTCAGGAGCTGGTTCTTACTGTAAGAGCTGTATATCTGTAGAATAGTCACTTCAGGAGCCAGTTCTTACTGTAAGAGCTGTATTTCTGTAGAATAGTCACCTCAGGAGCTGGTTCTTTACTGTAAGAGCTGTATATCTGTAGAATAGTCACCTCAAGAGCTGAATCTTACTGTAAGAGCTTTATATCTGTAGAATAGTCACCTCAGGAGCTGGTTCTTTACTGTAAGAGCTCTATATCTGTAGAATAGTCACCTCAGGAGCCGGTTCTTACTGTAAGAGCTGTATATCTGTAGAATAGTCACTTCAGGAGCCGGTTCTTTACTGTAAGAGCTGTGTATCTGTAGAGTAGTCACCTCAGGATCTGGTTCTTTACTGTAAGAGCTATATATCTGTAGAATAGTCACCTCAGGGGCCAGTTGTTACTGTAAGAGCTTTATATCTGTAGAATTGTCACCTCAGGAGCCGGTTTTTACTGTACGAGCTGTATATCTGTAGAATAGTCACCTCAGGGGCCGGTTCTTTACTGTAAGAGCTGTATATCTGTAGAATAGTCACCTCAGGAGCCGTTTCTTAATGTAAGAGCTGAATATCTATAGAATAGTCACCTCAGGAGCTTGTTCTTTACTGTAAGAGTGGTATATCTGTAGAATAGTCACCTCAGGATCTGGTTCTTTACTGTAAGAGCTGTATATCTGTAGAATAGTCATCTCAGGATCTGGTTCTTTACTATAAGAGTTGTATATCTGTAGAATAGTCACCTCAGGAGCCGGTTCTTACTGTAAGAGCTGTAAGTCTGTAGAATAGTCACCTCAGGAGCCGGTTCTTTACTGTAAGAGCTGTATATCTGTAGAATTGTAGAATAGTCACCTCAGGAGCCGGTTCTTACTGTAAGAGCTGTATATCTGTAGAATAGTCACCTCAGGAGCCGGTTCTTACTGTAAGGGCTGTATATCTGTAGAATAGTCACCTCAGGAGCCGGTTCTTACTGTCAGAGCTGTATATCTGTAGAATAGTCACCTCAGGAGCCGGTTCTTTACTGTAAGAGCTGTATATCTGTAGAATAGTCACCTCAGGAGCCCGTTCTTACTGTAAGAGCTGTATATCTGTAGAATAGTCACCTTAGGAGGTAGTTCGTTACTGTAAGAGCTGTATATCTGTAGAACAGTCACCTCAGGAGCCAGTTCTTTACTGTAAGAGCTGTATATCTGTAGAATAGTCACCTCAGGAGCCGGTTCTTACTGTAAGAGCTGTATATCTGTAGAATAGTCACCTCAGGAGCCGGTTCTTACTGTAAGAGCTGTATATCTGTAGAATAGTCACCTCAGGAGCCGGTTCTTTACTGTAAGAGCTGTATATCTGTAGATTAGTCACCTCAGGAGCCGGTTCTTTACTGTAAGAGCTGTATATCTGTAGAATAGTCACCTCAGGAGCCGGTTCTTTACTGTAAGAGCTGTATATCTGTAGAATAGTCACCTCAGGAGCTGGTTCTTTACTGTAAGAGCTGTATATCTGTAGAATAGTCACCTCAGGAGCTGGTTCTTTACTGTAGGAGCTGTATATCTGTAGAATAGTCACCTCAGGAGCCGGTTCTTACTGTAAGAGCTGTATATCTGTAGAATAGTCACCTCAGGAGCCGGTTCTTTACTGTAAGAGCTGTATATCTGTAGAATAGTCACCTCAGGAGCTGGTTATTTACTGTAAGAGCTGTATATTTGTAGAATAGTCACCTCAGGAGCTGATTCTTTACTGTAAGAGCTGTATATCTGTAGAATAGTCACCTCAGGAGCTGGTTCTTTACTGTAAGAGCTGTATATCTGTTGAATAGTCACCTCAGGAGCTGGTTCTTTACTGTAAGAGCTGTATATCTGTAGAATAGTCACCTCAGGAGCTGGTTTTTTACTGTAAGAGCTGTATATCTGTAGAACAGTCACCTCAGGAGCAGGTTCTTTACTGTAAGAGCTGTATATCTGTAGAATAGTCACCTCAGGATCTGGTTCTTTACTGTAAGAGCTGTATATCTGTAGAATAGTCACCTCAGGAGCTGGTTCTTTACTGTAAGAGCTGTATATCTGTAGAATAGTCACCTCATAAGCCGGTTCTTTACTGTAAGAGCTGTATATCTGTAGATAGTCACCTCAGGAGCTGGTTCTTTACTATAAGAGCTGTATATCTGTAGAATAGTCACCTCAGGGGCCGGTTCTTACTGTAAGAGCTGTATATCTGTAGAATAGTCACCTGAGGAGCTGGTTCTTACTGTAAGAGCTGTATATCTGTAGAATAGTCACCTCAGGAGCCGGTTCTTTACTGTAAGAGCTGTATATCTGTAGAGTAATCACCTCAGGATCTGGTTCTTTACTGTAAGAGCTGTATATCTGTAGAATAGTCACCTCAGGAGCTGGTTCTTACTGTAAGAGCTGTATATCTGTAGAATAGTCACCTCAGGAGCCGGTTCTTTCTGTAAGAGCTGTATATCTGTAGAAGTCACCTCTAGAGCTGTATCTTACTGTAAGAGCTGTATATCTGTAGAATAGTCACCTCAGGAGTCGGTTCTTACTGTAAGAGCTGTATATCTGTAGAATAGTCACCTCAGGAGCTGGTTCTTTGCTGTAAGAGCTGTATATCTGTAGAATAGTCACCTCAGGAGCCGGTTCTTACTGTAAGAGCTGTATATCTGTAGAATAGTCACCTCAGGAGCTGGTTCTTACTGCAAGAGCTGTATATCTGTAGAATATTCACCTCAGGAGCAGGTTCCTTACTGTAAGAGCTGTATATCTGTAGAATAGTCACCTCAGGATCTGGTTCTTTACTGTAAGAGCTGTGTATCTGTAGAATAGTCATCTCAGGATCTGGTTCTTTACTGTAAGAGCTGTATATCTGTAGAATAGTCACCTCAGGAGCTGATTCTTACTGTAAGAGCTGTATATCTGTAGAATAGTCACCTCAGGAACTGGTTCTTACTGTAAGAGCTGTATATCTGTAGAATAGTCACATCAGGAACTGGTTCTTACTGTATGAGCTGTATATCTGTAGAATAGTCACTTCTGGAGCCGGTTTTTTCTGTAAGAGCTGTATATCTGTAGAATATTCACCTCAGGAGCTTGTTCTTTACTGTATGAGCTGTATATCTGTAGAATATTCACCTCAGGAGCTTGTTCTTTACTGTAAGAGCTGTATATCTGTAGAATAGTCACCTCAGGATCTGGTTCTTTACTGTAAGAGCTGTATATCTGTAGAATAGTCACCTAAGGATCTGGTTCTTTACTGTAAGAGCTGTATATCTGTAGAATAGTCACCTCAGGATCTGGTTCTTTACTGTAAGAGCTGTATATCTGTAGAATAGTCACCTCAGGAGCCGGTTCTTTACTGTAAGAGCTGTATATCTGTAGAATAGTCACCTCAGGAGCCGGTTCTTACTGTAAGAGCTGTATATCTGTAGAATAGTTACCTCAGGAGCTGGATCATACTGTAAGAGCTGTATATCTGTAGAATAGTCACCTCAGGAGCCGGTTCTTTACTGTAAGAGCTCTATATCTGTAGAATAGTCACCTCAGGAGCCGGTTCTTTACTGTAAGAGCTGTATATCTGTAGAATAGTCACCTCAGGAGCCGGTTCTTACTGTAAGAGCTGTATATCAGTAGAATAGTCACCTCAGGAGCCGGTTCTTTACTGTAAGAGCTCTATATCTGTAGAATAGTCACCTCAGGAGCCGGTTCTTACTGTAAGAGCGGTATATCGGTAGAATAGTCACCTCAGGAGCTGGTTCTTTACTGTAAGGGCTGTATATCTGTAGAATAGTCACCTCAGGATCTGGTTCTTTACTGTAAGAGCTGTATATCTGTAGAATAGTCACCTCAGGAGCCGGTTCTTACTGTAAGGGCTGTATATCTGTAGAATAGTCACCTCAGGAGCCGGTTCTTTACTGTAAAAGCTGTATATCTGTAGAATAGTCACCTCAGGAGCCGGTTCTTACTGTAAGAGCTGTATATCTGTAGATCAGTCACCTCAGGAGCTGGATCATACTGTAAGAGCTGTATATCTGTAGAATAGTCACCTCAGGAGCCGGTTCTTTACTGTAAGAGCTGTATATCTGTAGAATAGTAACCTCAGGAGCCGGTTCTTACTGTAAGAGCTGTATATCTGTAGAATAGTCACCTCAGGGGCCGGTTCTTACTGTAAGAGCTGTATATCTGTAGAATAGTCACCTCAGGAGCCGGTTCTTACTGTAAGAGCTGTAAGTCTGTAGAATAGTCACCTCAGGAGCCGGTTCTTTACTGTAAGAGCTGTATATCTGTAGAATAGTCACCTCAGGAGCCGGTTCTTACTGTAAGAGCTGTATATCTGTAGAATAGTCACCTCAGGAGCCGGTTCTTACTGTAAGGGCTGTATATCTGTAGAATAGTCACCTCAGGAGCCGGTTCTTACTGTCAGAGCTGTATATCTGTAGAATAGTCACCTCAGGAGCCGGTTCTTTACTGTAAGAGCTGTATATCTGTAGAATAGTCACCTCAGGAGCCGGTTCTTACTGTAAGAGCTGTATATCTGTAGAATAGTCACCTCAGGAGGTAGTTCGTTACTGTAAGAGCTGTATATCTGTAGAACAGTCACCTCAGGAGCCAGTTCTTTACTGTAAGAGCTGTATATCTGTAGAATAGTCACCTCAGGAGCTAGTTCTTTACTGTAAGAGCTGTATATCTGTAGAATAGTCACCTCAGGAGCCGGTTCTTACTGTAAGAGCTGTATATCTGTAGAATAGTCACCTCAGGAGCCGGTTCTTACTGTAAGAGCTGTATATCTGTAGAATAGTCACCTCAGGAGCCGGTTCTTTACTGTAAGAGCTGTATATCTGTAGATTAGTCACCTCAGGAGCCGCTTCTTTACTGTAAGAGCTGTATATCTGTAGAATAGTCACCTCAGGAGCCGGTTCTTTACTGTAAGAGCTGTATATCTGTAGAATAGTCACCTCAGGAGCTGGTTCTTTACTGTAAGAGCTGTATATCTGTAGAATAGTCACCTCAGGAGCTGGTTCTTTACTGTAGGAGCTGTATATCTGTAGAATAGTCACCTCAGGAGCCGGTTCTTACTGTAAGAGCTGTATATCTGTAGAATAGTCACCTCAGGAGCCGGTTCTTTACTGTAAGAGCTGTATATCTGTAGAATAGTCACCTCAGGAGCTGGTTATTTACTGTAAGAGCTGTATATTTGTAGAATAGTCACCTCAGGAGCTGATTCTTTACTGTAAGAGCTGTATATCTGTAGAATAGTCACCTCAGGAGCTGGTTCTTTACTGTAAGAGCTGTATATCTGTTGAATAGTCACCTCAGGAGCTGGTTCTTTACTGTAAGAGCTGTATATCTGTAGAATAGTCACCTCAGGAGCTGGTTTTTTACTGTAAGAGCTGTATATCTGTAGAACAGTCACCTCAGGAGCAGGTTCTTTACTGTAAGAGCTGTATATCTGTAGAATAGTCACCTCAGGATCTGGTTCTTTACTGTAAGAGCTGTATATCTGTAGAATAGTCACCTCAGGAGCTGGTTCTTTACTGTAAGAGCTGTATATCTGTAGAATAGTCACCTCATAAGCCGGTTCTTTACTGTAAGAGCTGTATATCTGTAGATAGTCACCTCAGGAGCTGGTTCTTTACTATAAGAGCTGTATATCTGTAGAATAGTCACCTCAGGGGCCGGTTCTTACTGTAAGAGCTGTATATCTGTAGAATAGTCACCTGAGGAGCTGGTTCTTACTGTAAGAGCTGTATATCTGTAGAATAGTCACCTCAGGAGCCGGTTCTTTACTGTAAGAGCTGTATATCTGTAGAGTAATCACCTCAGGATCTGGTTCTTTACTGTAAGAGCTGTATATCTGTAGAATAGTCACCTCAGGAGCTGGTTCTTACTGTAAGAGCTGTATATCTGTAGAATAGTCACCTCAGGAGCCGGTTCTTTCTGTAAGAGCTGTATATCTGTAGAAGTCACCTCTAGAGCTGTATCTTACTGTAAGAGCTGTATATCTGTAGAATAGTCACCTCAGGAGCCGGTTCTTACTGTAAGAGCTGTATATCTGTAGAATAGTCACCTCAGGAGCTGGTTCTTTGCTGTAAGAGCTGTATATCTGTAGAATAGTCACCTCAGGAGCCGGTTCTTACTGTAAGAGCTGTATATCTGTAGAATAGTCACCTCAGGAGCTGGTTCTTACTGCAAGAGCTGAATATCTGTAGAATATTCACCTCAGGAGCAGGTTCCTTACTGTAAGAGCTGTATATCTGTAGAATAGTCACCTCAGGATCTGGTTCTTTACTGTAAGAGCTGTGTATCTGTAGAATAGTCATCTCAGGATCTGGTTCTTTACTGTAAGAGCTGTATATCTGTAGAATAGTCACCTCAGGAGCTGATTCTTACTGTAAGAGCTGTATATCTGTAGAATAGTCACCTCAGGAACTGGTTCTTACTGTAAGAGCTGTATATCTGTAGAATAGTCACATCAGGAACTGGTTCTTACTGTATGAGCTGTATATCTGTAGAATAGTCACTTCTGGAGCCGGTTTTTTTCTGTAAGAGCTGTATATCTGTAGAATATTCACCTCAGGAGCTTGTTCTTTACTGTATGAGCTGTATATCTGTAGAATATTCACCTCAGGAGCTTGTTCTTTACTGTAAGAGCTGTATATCTGTAGAATAGTCACCTCAGGATCTGGTTCTTTACTGTAAGAGCTGTATATCTGTAGAATAGTCACCTAAGGATCTGGTTCTTTACTGTAAGAGCTGTATATCTGTAGAATAGTCACCTCAGGATCTGGTTCTTTACTGTAAGAGCTGTATATCTGTAGAATAGTCACCTCAGGAGCCGGTTCTTTACTGTAAGAGCTGTATATCTGTAGAATAGTCACCTCAGGAGCCGGTTCTTACTGTAAGAGCTGTATATCTGTAGAATAGTTACCTCAGGAGCCGGTTCTTTACTGTAAGAGCTCTATATCTGTAGAATAGTCACCTCAGGAGCCGGTTCTTTACTGTAAGAGCTGTATATCTGTAGAATAGTCACCTCAGGAGCCGGTTCTTACTGTAAGAGCTGTATATCAGTAGAATAGTCACCTCAGGAGCCGGTTCTTTACTGTAAGAGCTCTATATCTGTAGAATAGTCACCTCAGGAGCCGGTTCTTTACTGTAAGAGCTGTATATCTGTAGAATAGTCACCTCAGGAGCCGGTTCTTACTGTAAGAGCTGTATATCAGTAGAATAGTCACCTCAGGAGCCGGTTCTTTACTGTAAGAGCTCTATATCTGTAGAATAGTCACCTCAGGAGCCGGTTCTTACTGTAAGAGCGGTATATCGGTAGAATAGTCACCTCAGGAGCTGGTTCTTTACTGTAAGGGCTGTATATCTGTAGAATAGTCACCTCAGGATCTGGTTCTTTACTGTAAGAGCTGTATATCTGTAGAATAGTCACCTCAGGAGCCGGTTCTTACTGTAAGGGCTGTATATCTGTAGAATAGTCACCTCAGGAGCCGGTTCTTTACTGTAAAAGCTGTATATCTGTAGAATAGTCACCTCAGGAGCCGGTTCTTACTGTAAGAGCTGTATATCTGTAGATCAGTCACCTCAGGAGCTGGATCATACAGTAAGAGCTGTATATCTGTAGAATAGTCACCTCAGGAGCCGGTTCTTTACTGTAAGAGCTGTATATCTGTAGATCAGTCACCTCAGGAGCTGGATCATACTGTAAGAGCTGTATATCTGTAGAATAGTCACCTCAGGAGCCGGTTCTTTACTGTAAGAGCTGTATATCTGTAGAATAGTAACCTCAGGAGCCGGTTCTTACTGTAAGAGCTGTATATCTGTAGAATAGTCACCTCAGGGCCGGTTCTTACTGTAAGAGCTGTATATCTGTAGAATAGTCACCTCAGGAGCCGGTTCTTACTGTAAGAGCTGTAAGTCTGTAGAATAGTCACCTCAGGAGCCGGTTCTTTACTGTAAGAGCTGTATATCTGTAGAATAGTCACCTCAGGAGCCGGTTCTTACTGTAAGAGCTGTATATCTGTAGAATAGTCACCTCAGGAGCCGGTTCTTACTGTAAGGGCTGTATATCTGTAGAATAGTCACCTCAGGAGCCGGTTCTTACTGTCAGAGCTGTATATCTGTAGAATAGTCACCTCAGGAGCCGGTTCTTTACTGTAAGAGCTGTATATCTGTAGAATAGTCACCTCAGGAGCCGGTTCTTACTGTAAGAGCTGTATATCTGTAGAATAGTCACCTCAGGAGGTAGTTCGTTACTGTAAGAGCTGTATATCTGTAGAACAGTCACCTCAGGAGCCAGTTCTTTACTGTAAGAGCTGTATATCTGTAGAATAGTCACCTCAGGAGCTAGTTCTTTACTGTAAGAGCTGTATATCTGTAGAATAGTCACCTCAGGAGCCGGTTCTTACTGTAAGAGCTGTATATCTGTAGAATAGTCACCTCAGGAGCCAGTTCTTACTGTAAGAGCTGTATATCTGTAGAATAGTCACCTCAGGAGCCGGTTCTTTACTGTAAGAGCTGTATATCTGTAGATTAGTCAACTCAGGAGCCGGTTCTTTACTGTAAGAGCTGTATATCTGTAGAATAGTCACCTCAGGAGCCGGTTCTTTACTGTAAGAGCTGTATATCTGTAGAACAGTCACCTCAGGAGCTGGTTCTTTACTGTAAGAGCTGTATATCTGTAGAATATTCACCTCAGGAGCAGGTTCCTTACTGTAAGAGCTGTATATCTGTAGAATAGTCACCTCAGTAGCCGGTTCTTTACTGTAAGAGCTGTGTATCTGTAGAATAGTCATCTCAGGATCTGGTTCTTTACTGTAAGAGCTGTATATCTGTAGAATAGTCACCTCAGGAGCTGATTCTTACTGTAAGAGCTGTATATCTGTAGAATAGTCACCTCAGGAACTGGTTCTTACTGTAAGAGCTGTATATCTGTAGAATAGTCACATCAGGAACTGGTTCTTACTGTATGAGCTGTATATCTGTAGAATAGTCACTTCTGGAGCCGGTTTTTTCTGTAAGAGCTGTATATCTGTAGAATATTCACCTCAGGAGCTTGTTCTTTACTGTATGAGCTGTATATCTGTAGAATATTCACCTCAGGAGCTTGTTCTTTACTGTAAGAGCTGTATATCTGTAGAATAGTCACCTCAGGATCTGGTTCTTTACTGTAAGAGCTGTATATCTGTAGAATAGTCACCTAAGGATCTGGTTCTTTACTGTAAGAGCTGTATATCTGTAGAATAGTCACCTCAGGATCTGGTTCTTTACTGTAAGAGCTGTATATCTGTAGAATAGTCACCTCAGGAGCCGGTTCTTTACTGTAAGAGCTGTATATCTGTAGAATAGTCACCTCAGGAGCCGGTTCTTACTGTAAGAGCTGTATATCTGTAGAATAGTTACCTCAGGAGCTGGATCATACTGTAAGAGCTGTATATCTGTAGAATAGTCACCTCAGGAGCCGGTTCTTTACTGTAAGAGCTCTATATCTGTAGAATAGTCACCTCAGGAGCCGGTTCTTTACTGTAAGAGCTGTATATCTGTAGAATAGTCACCTCAGGAGCCGGTTCTTACTGTAAGAGCTGTATATCAGTAGAATAGTCACCTCAGGAGCCGGTTCTTTACTGTAAGAGCTCTATATCTGTAGAATAGTCACCTCAGGAGCCGGTTCTTACTGTAAGAGCGGTATATCGGTAGAATAGTCACCTCAGGAGCTGGTTCTTTACTGTAAGGGCTGTATATCTGTAGAATAGTCACCTCAGGATCTGGTTCTTTACTGTAAGAGCTGTATATCTGTAGAATAGTCACCTCAGGAGCCGGTTCTTACTGTAAGGGCTGTATATCTGTAGAATAGTCACCTCAGGAGCCGGTTCTTTACTGTAAAAGCTGTATATCTGTAGAATAGTCACCTCAGGAGCCGGTTCTTACTGTAAGAGCTGTATATCTGTAGATCAGTCACCTCAGGAGCTGGATCATACTGTAAGAGCTGTATATCTGTAGAATAGTCACCTCAGGAGCCGGTTCTTTACTGTAAGAGCTGTATATCTGTAGAATAGTCACCTCAGGGGCCGGTTCTTACTGTAAGAGCTGTATATCTGTAGAACAGTCACCTCAGGAGCCAGTTCTTTACTGTAAGAGCTGTATATCTGTAGAATAGTCACCTCAGGAGCCGGTTCTTACTGTAAGAGCTGTATATCTGTAGAATAGTCACCTCAGGAGCCGGTTCTTACTGTAAGAGCTGTATATCTGTAGAATAGTCACCTCAGGAGCTGGTTCTTACTGTAAGAGCTGTATATCTGTAGAATAGTCACCTCAGGAGCCGGTTCTTACTGTAAGAGCTGTATATCTGTAGAATAGTCACCTCAGGAGCCGGTTCTTACTGTAAGAGCTGTATATCTGTAGAATAGTCACCTCAGGAGCCGGTTCCTTACAGTTAGGGCTGTATATCTGTAGAATAGCCACCTCAGGAGCCGGTTCCTTACAGTTAGGGCTGTATATCTGTAGAATAGTCACCTCAGGAGCCGGTTCTTACTGTAAGAGCTGTATATCTGTAGAATAGTCACCTCAGGAGCCGGTTCCTTACAGTTAGGGCTGTATATCTGTAGAATAGCCACCTCAGGAGCCGGTTCCTTACAGTTAGGGCTGTATATCTGTAGAATAGCCACCTCAGGAGCCGGTTCCTTACAGTTAGGGCTGTATATCTGTGGAATAGCCACCTCAGGACCCGGTTCCTTACAGTTGAGGTGACTTCTTGATGCTTGTATATCTGTATAGTCTTCTTCATCCTCTCTACGTTGGTTTCCTTTGATGGACGTGTGCGGTATTTCACGTGTAATAATCATGTAACCATATGGCGACATGGGCACAGAGTAGATGGGTGAGCGGGATGAAGGTGGCCACTGACTACAGTGAGTGAGGACGCCATGGCCAGAGCTTCAGACAGATGGGAGGAGATGGAAGGATGGAGATAAGGAGCAATCACCAGAGCGAGAACGTGAGAGGAAGGTGCGGATGAATAATTCATTAAACAAATAAACATGAGGAGGAATCAGAGAGGAGAAGAGGCCGAAACCGAGAGAAGAATCAGTAAATGAGGCCATGAAATATTGAGACGCTCGTCCAGACACAGCACGCCGCAACGTCACCGGCTCTCCACATGGAATAGGGCCGGCAGAGGAGCGCCACATCTGCATTGTGCGCTGATTGACTGTGACAGCTTGTAACTGGAGCTAGGAGGAGGACCATGTGGTGGAAGCAGAGCAGTGGCGGCGTACATGGACACAAGATGCTGCTGAGTACGGAGAAGGCTTCCCATCTCCTAGCTGACAGCCCAAGAAACGTCTCTTATCGACCGGCAGCCATTTAACTTCATCATCACTTTAAGCTTTGTTAAGTCGGCACAGCAGGGGAATTGTGACTGTGGATGACTGATCTCCAGCGGCAAGGAGGTGACGTACGCCTGTCTTCACACGGCTAGTGCCGCACTCCAGAGAAGACTTCCGTCCTGGATATGTGACCGTCTCCTAGATCCCATCAGGGCCGATTAGTCTATATCTATCCATGGAAGGTTCTTTACGGTTAGAGCAGTCCTACTAGGTAGTGTCCAATACTGCAGCGAGACTATGACCATCCATCTAACCATCAGGTACCGCTGCCCTGAAGTAGGGGTTAAATTGTGCTCACCGTGCAGATCACTAGTAAAACGGCTGATCTCACTGATACCTCCTGTCAGACAGCGCAGTCTTACATGTCTCAGTACGCTACACATGTCTCAAAAGAAAGGTCAACTGAGGATATGGAGGAAGTCTTAACATGTGTGGTGGTGATGACAACCTCTGGCCACTGGAGGCACAGTGCCTCTCCAATAGTGAGGTGCAATAAGGAGGTCTGAGGAGACATCTGTTGGAATAAGTAGGTCTGAGGAGACATCTGGTGGAATAAGGAGGTCTGAGGAAACATCTGGAGGAATAAGGAGGTCTGAGGAGACATCTGGAGGAATAAGGAGGTCTGAGGAGACATGTGGAGGAATAAGGAGGTCTGAGGAGACTTCTGGAGGAATAAGGAGGTCTGAGGAGACATCTGTTGGAATAAGGAGGTCTGAGGAGACATCTGGAGGAATAAGGAGGTCTGAGGAGACATCTGGAGGAATAAGGAGGTCTGAGGAGACATCTGGTGGAATAAGGAGGTCTGAGGAAACATCTGGAGGAATAAGGAGGTCTGAGGAGACATCTGGAGGAATAAGGAGGTCTGAGGAGACATCTGGAGGAATAAGGAGGTCTGAGGAGACATCTGGAGGAATAAGGAGGTCTGAGGAGACATCTGGTGGAATAAGGAGGTCTGAGGAAACATCTGTTGGAATAAGGAGGTCTGAGGAGACATCTGGAGGAATAAGGAGGTCTGAGGAAACATCTGGAGGAATGAGGAGGTCTGAAGAGACATCTGGAGAAATAAAGAGGTCTGAGGAGACATGTGGAGGAATAAGGAGGTCTGAGGGGACATCTGGTGGAATAAGGAGGTCTGAGGAGACATCTGGAGGAATAAGGAGATCTGAGGAGACTTCTGGAGGAATAAGGAGGTCTGAGGAGACTTCTGGAGGAATAAGGAGGTCTGAGGAGACATCTGGTGGAATAAGGAGGTCTGAGGAAACATCTGGAGGAATAAGGAGGTCTGAGGAGACATCTGGTGGAATAAGGAGGTCTGAGGAAACATCTGGAGGAATAAGGAGGTCTGAGGAGACATCTGGAGGAATAAGGAGGTCTGAGGAGACATCTGGAGGAATAAGGAGGTCTGAGGAGACATCTGTTGGAATAAGGAGGTCTGAGGAGACATCTGGAGGAATAAGGAGGTCTGAGGAGACATCTGGTGGAATAAGGAGGTCTGAGGAGACATCTGGAGGAATAAGGAGGTCTGAGGAGACATCTGGTGGAATAAGGAGGTCTGAGGAAACATTTGGAGGAATAAGGAGGTCTGAGGAGACATCTGGAGGAATAAGGAGGTCTGAGGAGACATCTGGAGGAATAAGGAGGTCTGAGGAGACATCTGTTGGAATAAGGAGGTCTGAGGAGACATCTGGAGGAATAAGGAGGTCTGAGGAGACATCTGGAGGAATAAGGAGGTCTGAGGAGACATCTGTTGGAATAAGGAGGTCTGAGGAGACATCTGGAGGAATAAGGAGGTCTGAGGAGACATCTGGTGGAATAAGGAGGTCTGAGGAAACATCTGTTGGAATAAGGAGGTCTGAGGAGACATCTGGAGGAATAAGGAGGTCTGAGGAAACATCTGGAGGAATGAGGAGGTCTGAAGAGACATCTGGAGAAATAAAGAGGTCTGAGGAGACATGTGGAGGAATAAGGAGGTCTGAGGGGACATCTGGTGGAATAAGGAGGTCTGAGGAGACATCTGGAGGAATAAGGAGGTCTGAGGAGACTTCTGGAGGAATAAGGAGGTCTGAGGAGACTTCTGGAGGAATAAGGAGGTCTGAGGAGACATCTGGAGGAATGAGGAGGTCTGAGGAGACATCTGGAGGAATGAGGAGGTCTGAAGAGACATCTGGAGAAATAAAGAGGTCTGAGGAGACATGTGGAGGAATAAGGAGGTCTGAGGGGACATCTGGTGGAATAAGGAGGTCTGAGGAGACATCTGGAGGAATAAGGAGGTCTGAAGAGACATCTGGAGAAATAAAGAGGTCTGAGGAGACATCTGGAGGAATAAGGAGGTCTGAGGAGACTTCTGGAGGAATAAGGAGTTCTGAGGAGACTTCTGGAGGAATAAGGAGTTCTGAGGAGACATCTGGAGGAATAAGGAGGTCTGAGGAGACATCTGGAGAAATAAAGAGGTCTGAGAAGACATATGGAGGAATAAGGAGGTCTGAGGAGACTTCTGGAGGAATAATGAGGTCTGAGGAGACTTCTGGAGGAATAAGGGGGTCTGAGGAGACATCTGGAGGAATAACTAGGTCTGAGGAGACATCTGGAGGAATAAGGAGGTCTGAGGAGACATCTGGAGGAATGATGGGTTATGTAGATAACCTGTTTTCCCTAAGTCCCAACAGCGGCACAATATGGGGTATTTTCTGCCCCTGTGTGCTGGTAGGACAGGCGGAATTTTTAATTAGCCAGACTTAACACCTGGCTGGACCCTATAAGAGGGCACCACACCCCTCCCCCTGCGTGTTAATATTAAGTAACCTATAATAGGCTCTGTACAATACAATATGTTTACAGCAAAGATATTGGTATTTTCCACATACATACAATCTTTACAGGTGCATATAAGCAACTTATACATATTTTAGTCTGTTTTCCTCTACCAAATTATAGGGAGGGAGACTTGTGCCGCTGTTGGGACTTAGGGAAAACAGGTTATCTACATAACCCATCATTCCCTTGCGTCCCACCAGCGGCACAATATGGGGAGATAGCAAGCATAGTCCCCTTATTAGGGTGGGCGTTCTACAGAACTCAATACTGTACGGCCGAAAGCCGAAGCTTCCGCAGACTGGGTAGCCAGTCTATAATGTTTTACGAATGTGGAGTCTGAGCTCCACGCCGCCGCCGCACAGATCTGGTCAAGCGGCAAGGCGCACCTTTCTGCCCACGAGGTAGAGACTGCCCTCGTGGAGTGCGCTGTCAAGAAAGCCGGAGGAGATAAGTCCTGTATCTCAAAAGCAATTTTAATAGTCTCCTTCACCCACCTAGAAATGGTGGGTTTCGAGGCCGCCCGGCCCTTTAACTTCCCGAAAAAGTTTACAAAGAGGTTTTCTGATCTTCTAAAAGAGCGCGTGCGCTCTAGATAAATCCTTAAACACCTTGACAAATCAAGAGAATGAAGTTTAACCTCCTCCGGAGTGGAGGGTGTTGGATAGAATACTGGAAGTGTGACCAGCTGACGTCTGTTGGTCACAGAGGGAACCTTGGGGGTAAATCCCGGCAGATATCTTAACTGGACTCTGTCCTCGTAGAAGCTGATGTACGGTTCTTCACAGGAGAACGCCTGTAATTCTCCTACCCTCTTGGCTGACGTTATCGCCAAGAGGAATGCTACCTTGTAGGAGAGGAACTTCAGCTCTACCGACTCCAGAGGTTCAAAGGGTTTACCACATAGCGCCGAAAGGACCGTGCTGAGATCCCACTTGTGGACGGGAGCAGATACTGCTGGTCTCAACCTCCCCGCCCCTTTAAGGAAGGAACTTACTAGGGGGTCTTGAGATAAGCGCCTCCCCAGACAGGCGGACAGGGCGGCCATATGCACCTTCAAGGTGGCAACCGAGAGGCCCCTGTCAAGGCCATCCTGAAGAAAGTCCAAGATCACACCTACTGGAGGATCCACGGAGTCCACTTCGTGCTCCTGGCACCAAGTTTTAAAGATGTTACCAATCCTCTGGTAACTTCTATTTGTAGCTTCTGAACGGGCACAGGAAATCGTCTTTAGGATGGCCTTTGAAAGTCCTCTATTCCTTAATAGGGACTGGTTAACTTCCAGGCTGTCAGGTTGAGTCTCCTCAGATCCTGGCATCTCAGCTCTCCTTGAGTTACCAGGTCTGGGAGGGGGGGAAGCCTCCAATAAATGCCTTGACTCATCCTCATGAGCTGGGCAAACCAAGTCCTTTTTGGCCAGAACGGGATTATGGCGATGCCCGAGACTTGGTCCTGTCTTATCTTCATCAATACCCTGGGTATGATGGGAACTGGAGGGAAGATGTAAATCAGCCTGAACCTCCATGGGATGGACAGGGCATCCACTGCCAAGGGGTTGTCCTCCTGATACAGGGAACAGAAGGTCTGCACCTTGGCGTTGAGTCGGGTTGCCATAAGATCGACCTCTGGGAGACCCCATCTTTGGACGATCTGCTGGAATATTCCTGGATGAAGCGACCATTCTCCGGATACGGAAATACCCCGACTCAACTGATCCGCTACTATGTTCAGGGAGCCTCTGATGTGAACAGCGGATAGATGGGACAGGTTCTTTTCTGCCCATGAGAAGATTAGATTCGTGGTTCTTTGAAGGGCCCGGGATCTGGTACCGCCTTGTTTGTTTATATAGATGACCGTTGTCATATTGTCCGACCGGACTTTGACTGCCTTCCCTTTGAGGAGGGGGGCGAAGTGACACAAGGCAAGGTACACTGCCTGAAGTTCCTTCAGGTTGGATGACCCCTGTTCCGGATGTGCCCAAACGCCGTGTATAGTTTTGTCGTCCAAGTGGGCTCCCCATCCCTGATGGGATGCATCCGTTGTCAGCAGGACCCACTCTGGTGGGACCGTAGACCTTCCATCTTTCAGGTGTATCCACCATCTGAGGGAAAGACGGGTAGCGGGAGAAAGGCAGATCTTCTTTTGCAGTCCCCGTGGCGACCTGTTCCAGGCGCTCAGCACTTCCCTCTGAAGGGGACGCAAATGCCATAAGGCCCAAGGAACCGCCCTGGCTGAAGAAGACATCAGGCCTAGAACTCTCATGGCGGTCCGGATGGTTATTCGCCGAGTTCCAAATAGAAAGCGGGCAGCTGCCTCTATCTTGAGTTTCCTTGGGCCGGAAAGGTAGATCTGCATCTTCTGGGAATCCAGAATAAATCCGAGAAACTTCCTCCGGGTGGACGGCGCTGTCTCGGATTTCTCCCAGTTGATCACCCATCCTAGTTTCTGAAGGAGGGATACAGCGATCTGAAGATGTTGGCGGAGTAGAGAAGTAGACTGAGCTTTTATGAGCCAGTCGTCTAAATATGGAACCACGAAGAGCCCCTCTAATCTTAGAGCGGCGGCGATGGGGGCGACCGTCTTGGTGAAGACGTACGGGGCTGACGATATGCCAAAGGGGAGGGCGGTAAACTGAAAATGCTCTCTGCGGCCGGCTATTTGAACAGCTATTCTTAGATATTTCCTGTGTGGGCAAAAAATAGGGACATGCAGGTAGGCGTCCCTGAGATCTAGGGTCACCATTACCTCGTCCTGCTGGAGGAAGGATGTTACAGAATCTACCGTTTCCATACGGAATGGTTTTCCCTTTAGAAACCGATTGAGATACCTTAAATCTACTATCATTCTCCAGTCCCCAGATGGTTTGGGGACGAGGAAAACTGGAGAGTAGATACCGAGGCCTTCCTCCCGAGGGGGGACCCTCTCCAGGGCCCCCTTTGTCCTGTATTCCAAGACGGCTGCCTCTAATATGGACTGCTGGGCAGCAGGCAGGGTACGAGTGCTGGTGAAATGATCGCGGGGAGGCTGCTTGAATTCCAAGGCGTAGCCCTGGGCCACCACCCGCAAAGCCCAAGGATCTCTGATGATCTGATCCCACACACCGGCAAAGTGAGCCAGACGCCCACCTACCGCAAGATTGGCCGCAGAGAGCTGCGCACCCTCAAAAGGTAGGTTTACCCTTTGAATCATCCCTGGCGCGCCCCCTGCCCATACCTCTAGGTCGTATTCTGGACCTCCTCTGAGGTTGCCTGGATTGAGCTCCTCGCCCCCTACCTGGGGGAGGCCTTCTGCTTCCGGAGGCCTGCGGCAAGGTTCTGCCTTTGTCCTCGGCCAGACCCTCCATTAGATCATCGAGGCTGCGCCCGAACACCTTGCCCGGCTGGAAGGGTAGACCGCACAGGGCGTATTTGGATGGTAAGTCCGCCCTCCAGGGACGGAGCCACAGTGGCCTTCTTGCGGCTGTGGTCTGAGCCATGGTTTTTGCTGACAGACGTAACTGTTGTCTGGATGACTCTCCCAGGTAATCTGCTGCTAGCTGAATAGAGGACATAGACGATAAGATCTCGTCTCTATCGACGCCGGTATCTATGTCTCGCTCCAGTTGCGTCAGCCGGGCACGTAGGAAGTCCGCCACTTCGGTGGAGGCAATGGCCACAGAGGTCTGAGCTGAAGCAGATGAATACGCTTTTTTAAGTGTGGAGTCTATTCTTCTATCCAAGAGGTCCTGTAAGTTAGAGCCGTCTTCAAGAGGCACAATGGTACGTTTGGACAGCCTGGCTACCGCCAGGTCTACTTTTGGGGGGTGGCCCCCAGGAAGCCAGCTGGACAGGATCCACCGGATACAAATTCTTCAATACCCTGGAGGCCACGTGAGTCTTCTCAGGAAATTTCCACTCCTGCTCCATAATGGCCATTAATGCCGCATCTACCTGAAAGGCCCTCTGCCCTTCAGCGGTAGAAGCGGAGGCTTCCCCCAAGTCATCCAGGCCCCTTGACCGGATGGCCTTCAGCAAACTGGTTGTTTTGTCCCATGAAAATATGGGTTTGCTGGCCACGCTCGACTGCACCATGGATGGGCAGGAGTCATCCTCCATCTGCAGTCTTTCCAGGGAGGGGGGAGAAGCAGAGCGCCCTTCTGTCCGCTGTTTCTTAGAGAGCTGGGTGATGGACACACGGATGTCCTTTAGCGACTCCTCCTACAAAAAAGGGAGGAGGAGCTTACCAGAAGTGGGGAAACCATCTTTCCTCTTGTTCTCTGCACTGTACTCACCATATACTCCTTCATCCATATTACCATGTCCCTGGGGGAGGGTTCCTCAGCAGGAGGCCCTCTGCAGGACCGACAACGTGACCAATCGTATCCTGGAATATAGAGGTTAATTAGCAACCTCCTACTGCAGAGAGCCCCTATCCCCGACCACACTTACCATCAGGTAAGGGAATATCGCAATCCCGGCAGGAAAAATGCTTTCTTTTGGCCGAGGATTTCCTCCTCTCCTGGTCCCCAGGAGGGGTGGTGGAAGAGGACATGGTAGCGGAATAGCGACCGCTATATTCACCTAAATAGATTTAGTGTATGAGAGGAGTAACACACATGAAACACAATAATGGTTTCTTACCAGGCGTTGGAAGAACGGCTTAGACCAGGATTTGTCAAAAGCTCAGCTGCCACCAGCGAAGTGCAAACCAACTGCAAACTGCACCAAACATAAGCCCCACTAGTGGGAAACTAGGAAGGCAAGGACTGAGTGTCCTGCCCTCCCTTTTGAGCTAGCCGCCGACAAAAGGGGGCGGGGCCGCCCGAAACCCCGCCCCCTTCCCGCCTCCCAACCCCCCCAAAGCCCCGGAACAAGAATTGTTCTATCTAGGGGGGGGGGGGGTATTGGGGCCAGGGGACTGCCTTACCCTGCCCCAGACTAGCTCCTTTTCGGAGCTATAGTAAAATATTTTCGGCCGCCGCGAACCGGAAGTGCGGCGCCGGAAGTGTGCGCAAGTTTTCCCTCCCCGTCCAGGAACGAGGGAGCCGGCCGAAGGTTCCGGCCCCTACCCGTTCGCAGAGCCGACGGCAGAAGCCGAAGCTTCCGCATGAAGCGCCGACTCTAGAAGTAAGTCAGTGGACGGGGAGGGGGGGGAAGGAGAAAGACCCTGCTGACACCACTGCCTTCTCTCCAGGTCAGGAGCCCCAGCGAGGGACAGGACTCAGGATCAGGTAAGTGATCCACAGAGCCCTATAGGAGGACACCAAGTCCTCCCCACCTGTCCACACACAGGACAGAAAAAAACACGCAGGGGGAGGGGTGTGGTGCCCTCATATAGGGTCCAGCCAGGTGTTAAGTCTGGCTAATTAAAAATTCCGCCTGTCCTACCAGCACACAGGGGCAGAAAATACCCCATATTGTGCCGCTGGTGGGACGCAAGGGAATAAGGAGTTCTGAGGAGACTTCTGGAGGAATAAGGAGTTCTGAGGAGACATCTGGAGGAATAAGGAGGTCTGAGGAGACATCTGGAGAAATAAAGAGGTCTGAGAAGACATATGGAGGAATAAGGAGGTCTGAGGAGACTTCTGGAGGAATAATGAGGTCTGAGTAGACTTCTGGAGGAATAAGGGGGTCTGAGGAGACATCTGGAGGAATAACTAGGTCTGAGGAGACATCTGGAGGAATAAGGAGGTCTGAGGAGACATCTGGAGGAATAAGGAGGTCTGAGGAGATGTGGAGGAATAATGAGGTCTGAAGAGACATGTGGAGGAATAAGGAGGTCTGAGAAGACATGTGGAGGAATAAGGAGGTCTGAGAAGACATGTGGAGGAATAAGGAGGTCTGAGGAGACATCTGGAGGAATAAGGAGGTCTGAGGAGACATCTGGTGGAATAAGGAGCTCTGAGGAGACATTTGGAGGAATAAGGAGGTCTGAAGAGACATCTGGTGGAATAAGGAGGTCTGAGGAGACATCTGGAGGAATAAGGAGGTCTGAACAGACATCTGGAGGAATAACGAGGTCTGAGGAGACTTCTGGAGGAATAAGGAGGTCTGAGGAGACGTCTGGAGGAATAAGGAGGTCTGAGGAGACGTCTGGAGGAATAAGGAGGTCTGAGGAGACGTGGAGGAATAAGGAGATCTGAAGAGACATGTGGAGGAATAAGGAGGTCTGAGAAGACATGTGGAGGAATAAGGAAGTCTGAGGAGACTTCTGGAGGAATAAGGAGGTCTTAGGAGACTTCTGGAGGAATAAAGAGGTTTGAGGAGACTTCTGGAGGAATAAGGAGGTCTGATGAGACATGTGGAGGAATAAGGAGGTCTAAGAAGACATCTGGAGGAATAAGGTGGTCTGAGGAGACATCTGGAGGAATAACGAGGTCTGAGGAGACTTCTGGAGGAATAAGGTGATCTGAAGAGACATGTGGAGGAATAAGGAGGTCTGAGAAGACATGTGGAGGAATAAGGAGGTCTGAGGAGACATTTGGAGGAATAAGGAGGTCTGAGGAGACATCTGGAGGAATAAGGAGGTCTGAAGAGAAATCTGGAGAAATAAGGAGGTCTGAGGAGACATCTGGAGGAATAAGGAGGTCTGAACAGACATCTGGAGGAATAAGGAGTTCTGAGGATACTTCTGGAGGAATAAGGAGGTCTGGGGAAACATCTGGAGGAATATGGAGGTCTGAGGGAATGAGGAGGTCTGAGGAGACATCTGGAGGAATAAAGAGGTCTGAGGAGACTTCTGGAGAAATAACCAGTTCTGTCAGGATTTGAACCCAGGGACTTCAGTGTCCCAAGCAGCAGCTCTTCAAATTGAGCTATTCAGCCTCCTGGACAGCTCCAGTGCTGATCTGACCCTAGTTCCCGCTAGCTCTAATTCCAGTTCCCGCCTCCCTGGTTTGCTCCACCCTGTTCTCTGATTGTACATCCTATATAAACCCAGCCTTGCACTTCCTGATTTGTGAGATTATTGTGCTCTGCATGTAATAAAGCTGCTGCTCCTGCCCTGCTGCCAACTCTGACTCTCATCTCATCTCATCTCATCTCGTGTACTGACCACTGGCTTGCTCCTGACTATGGTATTTGCCTTCTCCTCCAACTCTGATGCTCATCTCGTTTATCGACCACTGGCTACCTCCTGACTTCGTTACCAGCCTTGCAAGTAAGTCACCCTCCAGGTGGTAGCAACCTTAGACTCCAAACCAGACCCAAAACCGTTACAAGGTCTGAGGAGACATGTGGAGGAATAAGGAGGTCTGAGGAGGAATAAGGAGGTCTGAGGAGACATGTGGAGGAATAAGGAGGTCTGAGGAGACATGTGGAGGAACACCTCTTCCATTAATTCCCATTTACATGCTACAGGCAACATTCAGAGATTGCACACTTAACACTAAAAATCATTTCTACCTAGTCCACCTAGAAGACAATTCAGGTTCTTATAAGCAGATGTTCCTTTAGTCTTAAGAACAATATTTATTTGTCTAGTCATAAGATCCAAATTCACAAAACAGATGTTCCTCTACTCATAAGATTCAGGTTCCTATAACATGTTCTTCTAGTCATAAGATCTCTTCTAAACAGATGTTTGACTAGCCTTAAGATCTGGTTATATAGATGCAGTTACTTTCTCATTGCAGATGTTCCTCTTGTTAGAAGATAAAGGTTTTCATGTCCAGATGTCATAAGCTCCAGGTTCTCATTGCAGATGTTCCTCTAGTCCTAAGATCCAGGTTCTCGTTGAAGATGTTCCTCTAGTTCTAAGATCCAGGTTCTCGTTGAAGATGTTCCTCTAGTCCTAAGATCCAGGTTCTCGTTGAAGATGTTCCTCTAGTCCTAAGATCCAGGTTCTCGTTGAAGATGTTCCTCTAGTCCTAAGATCCAGGTTCTCGTTGAAGATGTTCCTCTAGTCCTAAGATCCAGGTTCTCGTTGAAGATGTTCCTCTAGTCCTAAGATCCAGGTTCTCGTTGAAGATGTTCCTCTAGTCCTAAGATCCAGGTTCTCGTTGAAGATGTTCCTCTAGTCCTAAGATCCAGGTTCTCGTTGAAGATGTTCCTCTAGTCCTAAGATCCAGGTTCTCGTTGAAGATGTTCCTCTAGTCCTAAGATCCAGGTTCTCGTTGAAGATGTTCCTCTAGTCCTAAGATCCAGGTTCTCGTTGAAGATGTTCCTCTAGTCCTAAGATCCAGGTTCTCGTTGAAGATGTTCCTCTAGTCCTAAGATCCAGGTTCTCGTTGAAGATGTTCCTCTAGTCCTAAGATCCAGGTTCTCGTTGAAGATGTTCCTCTAGTCCTAAGATCCAGGTTCTCGTTGAAGATGTTCCTCTAGTCCTAAGATCCAGGTTCTCGTTGAAGATGTTCCTCTAGTCCTAAGATCCAGGTTCTCGTTGCAGAGGTTCCTCTAGTCCTAAGATCCAGGTTCTCGTTGCAGAGATGTTCCTCTAGTCATGAGTTTCAGGTTCTCGTTGCAGAGATGTTCCTCTAGTCATGAGTTTCAGGTTCTTATATGCCAATGTTCTTGTCTGTGTCTGTCCTGTAATATATTACTGTATTATCTGCTGATGTAGCACACTGAGTATCCCCATGGTGGGACTATTACAGGATTATCTTATCTCTTATGTTGCCCTCTCAGGCCAAGCAGCTGGTGGTCTGGCCTACTCAGAGCCTGCCTTCTTCATCCCAGTCTCTGTGCTCTTGTCTTTGGAGATAAATGAAGCTGCTGTTCGGGTTGTCAGTCCTTGGGCCTGAAATGTGCTTCAGCCTTGTACAAGCTGGCGACCACTCAGACTGCAGGGCATGGTGTTGTGCCAGGACCGCACATCGCCCTCTTTGTTCTGCCAGTGCTAATCGCTTGGAAAAGAGGATCATTTATTACGGAGCAGAATCAGCCCAGCGCGACAACAGAGATGGGGGGAGATACAGGACCAGAGACAAGAGGGAACAGAGATCAGGGGAGATACAGGACCAGAGACACGGGGGAACAGAGATCAGGGGAGATACAGGACCAGGGACACGAGGGAACAGAGATCGAGCAGAGATACAGGACCAGGGACACGAGGGAACAGAGATCGAGCAGAGATACAGGACCAGGGACACGAGGGAACAGAGATCGAGCAGAGATACAGGACCAGGGACACGAGGGAACAGAGATCGAGCAGAGATACAGGACCAGGGACACGAGGGAACAGAGATCGAGCAGAGATACAGGACCAGGGACACGAGGGAACAGAGATCGAGCAGAGATATAGGACCAGGGACACGAGGGAACAGAGATCGAGCAGAGATACAGGACCAGAGACAGGGGGGAACAGAGATCGGGGAGAGATACAGGACCAGGGACACGAGGGAACAGAGATCGAGCAGAGATACAGGACCAGGGACACGAGGGAACAGAGATCGAGCAGAGATACAGGACCAGGGACACGAGGGAACAGAGATCGGGGGAGATACAGGACCAGGGACACGAAGGAACAGAGATCGAGCAGAGATACAGGACCAGGGACACGAGGGAACAGAGATCGAGCAGAGATACAGGACCAGGGACACGAGGGAACAGAGATCGAGCAGAGATACAGGACCAGGGACACGAGGGAACAGAGATCGAGCAGAGATACAGGACCAGGGACACGAGGGAACAGAGATCGAGCAGAGATACAGGACCAGGGACACAAGGGAACAGAGATCGAGCAGAGATACAGGACCAGGGACACGAGGGAACAGAGATCGGGGGAGATACAGGACCAGGGACACGAGGGAACAGAGATCGGGGGAGATACAGGACCAGGGACACGAGGGAACAGAGATCGAGCAGAGATACAGGACCAGGGACACGAGGGAACAGAGATCGGGGGAGATACAGGACCAGGGACACGAGGGAACAGAGATCGGGGGAGATACAGGACCAGGGACACGAGGGAACAGAGATCGAGCAGAGATACAGGACCAGGGACACGAGGGAACAGAGATCGAGCAGAGATACAGGACCAGGGACACGAGGGAACAGAGATCGAGCAGAGATACAGGACCAGGGACACGAGGGAACAGAGATCGAGCAGAGATACAGGACCAGGGACACGAGGGAACAGAGATCGGGGGAGATACAGGACCAGGGACACGAGGGAACAGAGATCGAGCAGAGATACAGGACCAGGGACACGAGGGAACAGAGATCGAGCAGAGATATAGGACCAGGGACACGAGGGAACAGAGATCGAGCAGAGATACAGGACCAGAGACAGGGGGGAACAGAGATCGGGGAGAGATACAGGACCAGGGACACGAGGGAACAGAGATCGAGCAGAGATACAGGACCAGGGACACGAGGGAACAGAGATCGAGCAGAGATACAGGACCAGGGACACGAGGGAACAGAGATCGAGCAGAGATACAGGACCAGAGACAGGGGGGAACAGAGATCGGGGAGAGATACAGGACCAGGGACACGAGGGAACAGAGATCGAGCAGAGATACAGGACCAGGGACACGAGGGAACAGAGATCGAGCAGAGATACAGGACCAGGGACACGAGGGAACAGAGATCGAGCAGAGATACAGGACCAGGGACACGAGGGAACAGAGATCGAGCAGAGATACAGGACCAGGGACACGAGGGAACAGAGATCGGGGGAGATACAGGACCAGGGACACGAGGGAACAGAGATCGAGCAGAGATACAGGACCAGGGACACGAGGGAACAGAGATCGAGCAGAGATACAGGACCAGGGACACGAGGGAACAGAGATCGAGCAGAGATACAGGACCAGGGACACGAGGGAACAGAGATCGAGCAGAGATACAGGACCAGGGACACGAGGGAACAGAGATCGAGCAGAGATACAGGACCAGGGACACGAGGGAACAGAGATCGAGCAGAGATACAGGACCAGGGACACGAGGGAACAGAGATCGAGCAGAGATACAGGACCAGGGACACGAGGGAACAGAGATCGAGCAGAGATACAGGACCAGGGACACGAGGGAACAGAGATCGAGCAGAGATACAGGACCAGGGACACGAGGGAACAGAGATCGAGCAGAGATACAGGACCAGGGACACGAGGGAACAGAGATCGAGCAGAGATACAGGACCAGGGACACGAGGGAACAGAGATCGAGCAGAGATACAGGACCAGGGACACGAGGGAACAGAGATCGAGCAGAGATACAGGACCAGGGACACGAGGGAACAGAGATCGAGCAGAGATACAGGACCAGAGACAAGAGGGAACAGAGATCGAGCAGAGATACAGGACCAGGGACACGAGGGAACAGAGATCGAGCAGAGATACAGGACCAGGGACACGAGGGAACAGAGATCGAGCAGAGATACAGGACCAGGGACACGAGGGAACAGAGATCGAGCAGAGATACAGGACCAGGGACACGAGGGAACAGAGATCGAGCAGAGATACAGGACCAGAGACAAGAGGGAACAGAGATCGAGCAGAGATACAGGACCAGGGACACGAGGGAACAGAGATCGGGGAGAGATACAGGACCAGAGACACGGGGGAACAGAGATCGAGCAGAGATACAGGACCAGGGACACGAGGGAACAGAGATCGAGCAGAGATACAGGACCAGAGACACGAAGGAACAGAGATCGGGGGAGATACAGGACCAGGGACACGAGGGAACAGAGATCGAGCAGAGATACAGGACCAGGGACACGAAGGAACAGAGATCGGGGGAGATACAGGACCAGGGACACGAGGGAACAGAGATCGAGCAGAGATACAGGACCAGGGACACGAGGGGACAGAGATCGAGCAGAGATACAGGACCAGGGACACGAAGGGACAGAGATCGAGCAGAGATACAGGACCAGGGACACGAGGGAACAGAGATCGAGCAGAGACACAGGACCAGGGACACGAGGGAACAGAGATCGAGCAGAGATACAGGACCAGGGACACGAGGGAACAGAGATCGAGCAGAGATACAGGACCAGAGACACGAGGGAACAGAGATCGGGGGAGATACAGGACCAGAGACACGGGGGGACAGAGATCGGGGGAGATACAGGACCAGAGACACGAGGGAACAGAGATCGGAGAGATACAGGACCAGGGACACGAGGGAACAGAGATCGGGGGAGATACAGGACCAGAGACATGGGGGACAGAGATCGGGGGAGATACAGGACCAGAGACATGGGGGAACAGAGATCGGGGGAGATACAGGACCAGAGACATGGGGGACAGAGATCGGGGGAGATACAGGACCAGAGACATGGGGGACAGAGATCGGGGGAGATACAGGACCAGAGACATGGGGAACAGAGATCGGGGGAGATACAGGACCAGAGACAAGAGGGAACAGAGATCGGGGGAGATACAGGACCAGAGATCGGGGGAGATACAGGACCAGAGACATGGGGGACAGAGATCGGGGGAGATACAGGACCAGAGACATGGGGGACAGAGATCGGGGGAGATACAGGACCAGAGACATGGGGGACAGAGATCGGGGGAGATACAGGACCAGAGACATGGGGGAACAGAGATCGGGGGAGATACAGGACCAGAGACATGGGGGAACAGAGATCGGGGGAGATACAGGACCAGAGACGTGGGGAACAGAGATCGGGGGAGATACAGGACCAGAGACATGGGGGACAGAGATCGAGCAGAGATACAGGACCAGGGACACGAGGGAACAGAGATCGGAGAGAGATACAGGACCAGAGACAAGAGGGAACAGAGATCGGAGAGAGATACAGGACCAGAGACACGAGGGAACAGAGATAAGGGAGAGATACAGGACCAGGGAGACGAGGGAACAGAGATCGGGGGAGATACAGGACCAGAGACATGGGGGAACAGAGATGGGGGTGGGGGTGGGAGATACAGGACCAGAGATATGGGGGGAACAGAGATCAGGGGAGATACAGGACCAGGGACACGAGGGAACAGAGATCGAGGAGAGATACAGGACCAGGGACACGAGGGAACAGAGATCGGAGAGAGATACAGGACCAGAGACAAGAGGGAACAGAGATCGGAGAGAGATACAGGACCAGAGATCAGAGAGAGATACAGGACCAGAGACATGGGGGAACAGAGATAAGGGAGAGATACAGGACCAGGGACATGGGGGAACAGAGATGGGGGTGGGGGTGGGAGATACAGGACCAGAGATATGGGGGGAACAGAGATCAGGGGAGATACAGGCCCAGGGACACGAGGGAACAGAGATCGAGGAGAGATACAGGACCAGAGACACGAGGGAACAGAGATCGAGCAGAGATACAGGACCAGAGACACGAGGGAACGGAGATCGGAGAGAGATACAGGACCAGAGACGTGGTGAACAGAGATGGGGGGGGGGGGAGAGATACAGGACCAGAGACACAAGGGAACAGAGATGGGGGGAGATACAGGACCAGAGACAAGAGGGAACAGAGATCGGGGGAGATACAGGACCAGAGACAAGAGGGAACAGAGATCGGGGGAGATACAGGACCAGAGACACGAGGGAACAGAGATCGGAGAGAGATACAGGACCAGAGACATGAGGGAACAGAGATCGGGGAGAGATACAGGACCAGAGACACGAGGGAACAGAGATCGGGGGAGATACAGGACCAGAGATCGGGGAGACATACAGGACCAGAGACATGGGGGAACAGAGATCGGGGAGATACAGGACCAGAGACATGGGGGGAACAGAGATCGGGGAGATACAGGACCAGAGACATGGGGGAACAGAGATCGGGGGAGATACAGGACCAGGGACACAGGGGAACAGAGATCGGGGGAGATACAGGACCAGAGACGTGGGGAACAGAGATGGGGGGGGGGAGAGATACAGGACCAGAGACAAGAGGGAACAGAGATCGGGGAGATAAAGGACCAGAGACACGAGGGAACAGAGATCGGGGGGAGATACAGGACCAGAGACATGGGGGGGAGAGATAAGGGAGAGATACAGGACCAGGGACATGGGGGAACAGAGATGGGGGTGGGGGTGGGAGATACAGGACCAGAGATATGGGGGGAACAGAGATCAGGGGAGATACAGGCCCAGGGACACGAGGGAACAGAGATCGAGGAGAGATACAGGACCAGAGACACGAGGGAACAGAGATCGGGGAGAGATACAGGACCAGAGACAAGAGGAAACAGAGATCGGAGAGAGATACAGGACCAGAGACGTGGTGAACAGAGATGGGGGGGGGGGGGGAGATACAGGACCAGAGACAAGAGGGAACAGAGATCGGGGGAGATACAGGACCAGAGACACGAGGGAACAGAGATCGGAGAGAGATACAGGACCAGAGACAGGGGGGAACAGAGATCGGGGGAGATACAGGACCAGAGACACGAGGGAACAGACATCGGGGGAGATACAGGACCAGAGACAAGAGGGAACAGAGATCGAGGAGAGATACAGGACCAGGGACACGAGGGAACAGAGATCGGGGGAGATACAGGACCAGAGACACGAGGGAACAGAGATCGAGCAGAGATACAGGACCAGGGACACGAGGGAACAGAGATCGGGGGAGATACAGGACCAGAGACACGAGGGAACAGAGATCGAGGAGAGATACAGGACCAGAGACAAGAGGGAACAGATGAGATCGATGAGAGATACAGGACCAGAGACACGAGGGAACAGAGATCGGGGGAGATACAGGACCAGAGACATGAGGGAACAGAGATCGGGGGAGATACAGGACCAGAGATCGGGGAGACATACAGGACCAGAGACATGGGGGGAACAGAGATCGGGGAGATACAGGACCAGAGACAAGAGGGAACAGAGATCGGGGGAGATACAGGACCAGAGATCGGGGAGAGATACAGGACCAGAGACATGGGGAACAGAGATCGGGGGAGATACAGGACCAGAGATCGGGGAGAGATACAGGACCAGAGATCGGGGAGAGATACAGGACCAGAGATCGGGGAGAGATACAGGACCAGAGATCGGGGAGAGATACAGGACCAGAGATCGGGGAGAGATACAGGACCAGAGATCGGGGAGAGATACAGGACCAGAGATCGGGGAGAGATACAGGACCAGAGATCGGGGAGAGATACAGGACCAGAGATCGGGGAGAGATACAGGACCAGAGATCGGGGAGAGATACAGGACCAGAGATCGGGGGAGAGCTACAGGACCAGGGACACGAGGGAACAGAGATCGGGGGAGATACAGGACCAGAGACATGGGGGACAGAGATCGGGGGAGATACAGGACCAGAGATATGGGGGGGGGGAACAGAGATCGGGGGAGAGATACAGGAACAGAGACATGGGGGAACAGAGATCGGGGGAGATACAGGACCAGGGACACGGGGGAACAGAGATGGGGGGGGGGGGAGATAAAGGACCAGAGACCGGGGGAGATACAGGACCAGAGATCGGGGGGATACAGGACCAGAGACATGGGGGGGGGGGGGGGAACAGAGATACAGGACCAGAGAGATCAGGGAAAGGTGTTGTGATATGTCTGATCACATTATATCAGTGATGTCACTGACAGGGGGCGGGGCTGTGACAACCTCTCGGACATGATATAATATACAGCTGGTTGTCAGGACATGTAGTCAGTGATTTGCTCCTTTGTATCTTGTGTCTGACACCTTGTAGTGATGAGGAGATGAGTTCCGGCCTCCCTCCCTCCCATCTGCAGCTGCACACCCCTCTCCCCTCCCCTGGAGCTGCCGCTGATCTGATGGGCGGTTCAGTCCTCTGCACAGCTGGGATAGCTCTGCTTTCTCTCAGATTAATTGACCATCAGGAGACATGATAAATATGTGACCCCCCCCCCCCCCCGGATGAGGAGAGCGGGGGAGGGCAGCGGGTGACATTGCCAGGGTATGGCCGCCATAACTGTCCATGCGCCTTGTTCATGATGTGCAGATTGTGCTGGCACCAAGTTGTCACCCCTCCCCCGCACACATCACCTCTCTGCAGCTCTGACCATTCTCCAGCAGCAGAGGACTACAACTCCCATCATCTCCATCATCGTATTGTATTGTAAGGACACCCAGAGAGTGCAACGGGGGCCCCCAAATACTGCCACAGAGTGCACCCCCCAACTGAGCCATCATACACATACATACTACACCCAATGTGATGGCACCGCTGATCTCTAGTATATAGGATGAGAGGTCGTACTCAGTATTATGGGGTACACGTGACACTATATACAGGGTGCGGGGCCGGTGTGATGTATATATGTGCTGTGCTGTAGCAGTATATGGCGGGGTACACGTGACACTATATACAGGGTGCGGGGCCGGTGTGATGCATATATGTGCTGTAGCAGTATATGGCGGGGTACACGTGACACTATATACAGGGTGTGGGGCCGGTGTGATGTATATATGTGCTGTGCTGTAGCAGTATATGGCGGGGTACACGTGACACTATATACAGGGTGCGGGGCCGGTGTGATGTATATATGTGTGTTGTGCTGTAGCAGTATATGGCGGGGTACACGTGACGCTGTATACAGGGTGCGGGGCCGGTGTGATGTATATATGTGCTGTGCTGTAGCAGTATATGGCGGGGTACACGTGACACTATATACAGGGTGCGGGGCCGGTGTGATGTATATATGTGCTGTGCTGTAGCAGTATATGGCGGGGTACACGTGACACTATATACAGGGTGTGGGGCCGGTGTGATGTATATATGTGCTGTAGCAGTATATGGCGGGGTACACGTGACACTATATACAGGGTGCGGGGCCGGTGTGATGTATATATGTGCTGTGCTGTAGCAGTATATGGCGGGGTACACGTGACACTATATACAGGGTGCGGGGCCGGTGTGATGTATATATGTGCTGTGCTGTAGCAGTATATGGCGGGGTACACGTGACACTATATACAGGGTGTGGGGCCGGTGTGATGTATATATGTGCTGTAGCAGTATATGGCGGGGTACACGTGACACTATATACAGGGTGCAGGGCCGGTGTGATGTATATATGTGCTGTGCTGTAGCAGTATATGGCGGGGTACACGTGACACTATATACAGGGTGCGGGGCCGGTGTGATGTATATATGTGCTGTGCTGTAGCAGTATATGGCGGGGTACACGTGACACTATATACAGGGTGCGGGGCCGGTGTGATGTATATATGTGCTGTGCTGTAGCAGTATATGGCGGGGTACACGTGACACTATATACAGGGTGCGGGGCCGGTGTGATGTATATATGTGCTGTGCTGTAGCAGTATATGGCGGGGTACACGTGACGCTGTATACAGGGTGCGGGGCCGGTGTGATGTATATATGTGCTGTGCTGTAGCAGTATATGGCGGGGTACACGTGACACTATATACAGGGTGCGGGGCCGGTGTGATGTATATATGTGCTGTGCTGTAGCAGTATATGGCGGGGTACACGTGACACTATATACAGGGTGCGGGGCCGGTGTGATGTATATATGTGCTGTAGCAGTATATGGCGGGGTACACGTGACGCTGTATACAGGGTGCGGGGCCGGTGTGATGTATATATGTGCTGTGCTGTAGCAGTATATGGCGGGGTACACGTGACACTATATACAGGGTGCGGGGCCGGTGTGATGTATATATGTGCTGTGCTGTAGCAGTATATGGCGGGGTACACGTGACGCTGTATACAGGGTGCGGGGCCGGTGTGATGTATATATGTGCTGTGCTGTAGCAGTATATGGCGGGGTACACGTGACACTATATACAGGGTGCGGGGCCGGTGTGATGTATATATGTGCTGTGCTGTAGCAGTATATGGCGGGGTACACGTGACACTATATACAGGGTGCGGGGCCGGTGTGATGTATATATGTGCTGTGCTGTAGCAGTATATGGCGGGGTACACGTGACACTATATACAGGGTGCGGGGCCGGTGTGATGTATATATGTGCTGTGCTGTAGCAGTATATGGCGGGGTACACGTGACGCTGTATACAGGGTGCGGGGCCGGTGTGATGTATATATGTGCTGTGCTGTAGCAGTATATGGCGGGGTACACGTGACACTATATACAGGGTGCGGGGCCGGTGTGATGTATATATGTGCTGTGCTGTAGCAGTATATGGCGGGGTACACGTGACACTATATACAGGGTGCGGGGCCGGTGTGATGTATATATGTGCTGTGCTGTAGCAGTATATGGCGGGGTACACGTGACACTATATACAGGGTGCGGGGCCGGTGTGATGTATATATGTGCTGTGCTGTAGCAGTATATGGCGGAGTACACGTGACACTATATACAGGGTGCGGGGCCGGTGTGATGTATATATGTGCTGTGCTGTAGCAGTATATGGCGGGGTACACGTGACGCTGTATACAGGGTGCGGGGCCGGTGTGATGTATATATGTGCTGTGCTGTAGCAGTATATGGCGGGGTACACGTGACGCTGTATACAGGGTGCGGGGCCGGTGTGATGTATATATGTGCTGTGCTGTAGCAGTATATGGCGGGGTACACGTGACACTATATACAGGGTGCAGGGCCGGTGTGATGTATATATGTGCTGTGCTGTAGCAGTATATGGCGGGGTACACGTGACACTATATACAGGGTGCGGGGCCGGTGTGATGTATATATGTGTTGTGCTGTAGCAGTATATGGCGGGGTACACGTGACACTATATACAGGGTGCGGGGCCGGTGTGATGTATATATGTGTTGTGCTGTAGCAGTATATGGCGGGGTACACGTGACACTATATACAGGGTGCGGGGCCGGTGTGATGTATATATGTGCTGTGCTGTAGCAGTATATGGCGGGGTACACGTGACACTATATACAGGGTGTGGGGCCGGTGTGATGTATATATGTGCTGTGCTGTAGCAGTATATGGCGGGGTACACGTGACACTATATACAGGGTGCGGGGCCGGTGTGATGTATATATGTGCTGTGCTGTAGCAGTATATGGCGGGGTACACGTGACACTATATACAGGGTGCGGGGCCGGTGTGATGTATATATGTGTTGTGCTGTAGCAGTATATGGCGGGGTACACGTGACACTATATACAGGGTGCGGGGCCGGTGTGATGTATATATGTGTTGTGCTGTAGCAGTATATGGCGGGGTACACGTGACACTATATACAGGGTGCGGGGCCGGTGTGATGTATATATGTGTTGTGCTGTAGCAGTATATGGCGGGGTACACGTGACACTATATACAGGGTGCGGGGCCAGTGTGATGTATATATGTGCTGTGCTGTAGCAGTATATGGCGGGGTACACGTGACACTATATACAGGGTGCGGGGCCGGTGTGATGTATATATGTGTTGTGCTGTAGCAGTATATGGCGGGGTACACGTGACGCTGTATACAGGGTGCGGGGCCGGTGTGATGTATATATGTGCTGTGCTGTAGCAGTATATGGCGGGGTACACGTGACACTATATACAGGGTGCGGGGCCGGTGTGATGTATATATGTGCTGTGCTGTAGCAGTATATGGCGGGGTACACGTGACACTATATACAGGGTGCGGGGCCGGTGTGATGTATATATGTGCTGTGCTGTAGCAGTATATGGCGGGGTACACGTGACACTATATACAGGGTGCGGGGCCGGTGTGATGTATATATGTGCTGTGCTGTAGCAGTATATGGCGGGGTACACGTGACACTATATACAGGGTGCGGGGCCGGTGTGATGTATATATGTGCTGTGCTGTAGCAGTATATGGCGGGGTACACGTGACACTATATACAGGGTGCGGGGCCGGTGTGATGTATATATGTGCTGTGCTGTAGCAGTATATGGCGGGGTACACGTGACGCTGTATACAGGGTGCGGGGCCGGTGTGATGTATATATGTGCTGTGCTGTAGCAGTATATGGCGGGGTACACGTGACACTATATACAGGGTGCAGGGCCGGTGTGATGTATATATGTGCTGTGCTGTAGCAGTATATGGCGGGGTACACGTGACACTATATACAGGGTGTGGGGCCGGTGTGATGTATATATGTGCTGTGCTGTAGCAGTATATGGCGGGGTACACGTGACACTATATACAGGGTGCGGGGCCGGTGTGATGTATATGTGTGCTGTGCTGTAGCAGTATATGGCGGGGTACACGTGACACTATATACAGGGTGCGGGGCCGGTGTGATGTATATATGTGTTGTGCTGTAGCAGTATATGGCGGGGTACACGTGACGCTGTATACAGGGTGCGGGGCCGGTGTGATGTATATATGTGCTGTGCTGTAGCAGTATATGGCGGGGTACACGTGACACTATATACAGGGTGTGGGGCCGGTGTGATGTATATATGTGTTGTGCTGTAGCAGTATATGGCGGGGTACACGTGACACTATATACAGGGTGCGGGGCCGGTGTGATGTATATATGTGCTGTGCTGTAGCAGTATATGGCGGGGTACACGTGACACTATATACAGGGTGCGGGGCCGGTGTGATGTATATATGTGTTGTGCTGTAGCAGTATATGGCGGGGTACACGTGACACTATATACAGGGTGTGGGGCCGGTGTGATGTATATATGTGCTGTGCTGTAGCAGTATATGGCGGGGTACACGTGACACTATATACAGGGTGCGGGGCCGGTGTGATGTATATATGTGCTGTGCTGTAGCAGTATATGGCGGGGTACACGTGACACTATATACAGGGTGCGGGGCCGGTGTGATGTATATATGTGCTGTGCTGTAGCAGTATATGGCGGGGTACACGTGACACTATATACAGGGTGCGGGGCCGGTGTGATGTATATATGTGCTGTAGCAGTATATGGCGGGGTACACGTGACACTATATACAGGGTGTGGGGCCGGTGTGATGTATATATGTGCTGTGCTGTAGCAGTATATGGCGGGGTACACGTGACACTATATACAGGGTGCGGGGCCGGTGTGATGTATATATGTGCTGTGCTGTAGCAGTATATGGCGGGGTACACGTGACACTGTATACAGGGTGCGGGACCGGTGTGATGTATATATGTGTTGTGCTGTAGCAGTATATGGCGGGGTACACGTGACACTATATACAGGGTGCGGGGCCGGTGTGATGTATATATGTGCTGTCCTGTAGCAGTATATGGCGGGGTACACGTGACGCTGTATACAGGGTGCGGGGCCGGTGTGATGTATATATGTGCTGTGCTGTAGCAGTATATGGCGGGGTACACGTGACACTATATACAGGGTGCGGGGCCGGTGTGATGTATATATGTGCTGTGCTGTAGCAGTATATGGCGGGGTACACGTGACACTATATACAGGGTGCGGGGCCGGTGTGATGTATATATGTGCTGTGCTGTAGCAGTATATGGCGGGGTACACGTGACACTATATACAGGGTGCGGGGCCGGTGTGATGTATATATGTGCTGTGCTGTAGCAGTATATGGCGGGGTACACGTGACGCTGTATACAGGGTGCAGGGCCGGTGTGATGTATATATGTGTTGTGCTGTAGCAGTATATGGCGGGGTACACGTGACACTATATACAGGGTGTGGGGCCGGTGTGATGTATATATGTGTTGTGCTGTAGCAGTATATGGCGGGGTACACGTGACACTATATACAGGGTGTGGGGCCGGTGTGATGTATATATGTGTTGTGCTGTAGCAGTATACTCCCCAGTATTACGGGGTACACGTGACGCTGTATACAGGGGTGCGGGGCCGGTGCGGTGTCTCGGCACACTCCGGGTGACATCTCGTTGTACGCGGACGCTCCGCTCATTCTGGATGAGGTGATTGTAGTTCAGGCCTCATTATCCTCACACGCGGCTCATTACTAGGCCTCGCCAGGCTGCGCTACACGTGTTACTACACAACATGCTACACGTGATACAGGGGCTACTGCAGCGCAGAGGATTTCAGGACACCTAACCTGTCCTCCACCCACTGCTCCAGGATGGTAGGGGTTAAGGCGCGGTGATGCCGCAATGTCGTGCCGAGAACAAACAGGCGATTGTCTAGATGAGGTGGAAATTGGAAAGATACGATCTCATCCTCCTGAGGTAAAGAGTGCGCCGGCGACCTTGTAATGTGACGAGCCGACGACACCGCCATACCTGTGTATAACAGCGGTCTATATGGGGAAAAAGATGGCCGCCACATATATACCGCAGACAGGTAGGAGATATCCGTCATGGCTGCCACTGTCTGGTATGGTAATGTATGGAGGATGGTAATGTATGGAGGATGGTAATGTATGGAGGATGGTAATGTATGGAGGATGGCGCAGTATGGAGGATGGTACTGTATGGAGGATGGTAATGTATGGAGGATGGTAATGTATGGAGGATGGTAATGTATGGAGGATGGTAATGTATGGAGGATGGCGCAGTATGGAGGATGGTACTGTATGGAGGATGGTAATGTATGGAGGATGGCGCAGTATGGAGGATGGCGCAGTATGGAGGATGGTAATGTATGGAGGATGGTACTGTATGGAGGATGGTAATGTATGGAGGATGGTAATGTATGGAGGATGGTAATGTATGGAGGATGGTAATGTATGGAGGATGGCGCAGTATGGAGGATGGTACTGTATGGAGGATGGTAATGTATGGAGGATGGCGCAGTATGGAGGATGGTACTGTATGGAGGATGGTAATGTATGGAGGATGGTAATGTATGGAGGATGGTAATGTATGGAGGATGGTAATGTATGGAGGATGGCGCAGTATGGAGGATGGTACTGTATGGAGGATGGTAATGTATGGAGGATGGCGCAGTATGGAGGATGGTACTGTATGGAGGATGGTAATGTATGGAGGATGGCGCAGTATGGAGGATGGTAATGTATGGATGATGGTAATGTATGGAGGATGGTAATGTATGGCCCAGTATGGAGGATGGTACTTTATGGAGGATGGTAATGTATGGTGCAGTACGGAGGATGGTAATGTATGGAGGATGGTAATGTATGGAGGATGGTACTTTATGGAGGATGGTACTGTATGGAGGATGGCGCAGTATGGAGGATGGTAATGTATGGATGATGGTAATGTATGGAGGATGGTAATGTATGGCCCAGTATGGAGGATGGTAATGTATGGAGGATGGTAATGTACGGAGGATGGTAATGTATGGAGGATGGTAATGTACGGAGGATGGTAATGTATGGAGGATGGCGCAGTATGGAGGATGGTAATGTATGGATGATGGTAATGTATGGAGGATGGTAATGTATGGCCCAGTATGGAGGATGGTAATGTATGGAGGATGGTAATGTATGGAGGACGGTAATGTATGGCCCAGTATGGAGGATGGTACAGTATGGAGGATGGTAATGTATGGATGATGGTAATGTACGGAGGATGGTAATGTATGGAGGATGGTAATGTATGGAGGATGGTAATGTATGGATGATGGTAATGTACGGAGGATGGTAATGTATGGAGGATGGCGCAGTATGGAGGATGGTAATGTATGGATGATGGTAATGTATGGAGGATGGTAATGTATGGCCCAGTATGGAGGATGGTAATGTATGGAGGATGGTAATGTATGGAGGACGGTAATGTATGGCCCAGTATGGAGGATGGTACAGTATGGAGGATGGTAATGTATGGATGATGGTAATGTACGGAGGATGGTAATGTATGGAGGATGGTAATGTATGGAGGATGGTAATGTATGGATGATGGTAATGTATGGATGATGGTAATGTATGGAGGATGGTAATGTATGGCCCAGTATGGAGGATGGTACTGTATGGAGGATGGTAATGTATGGATGATGGTAATGTACGGAGGATGGTAATGTATGGAGGATGGTAATGTATGGAGGATGGTAATGTATGGAGGATGGCGCAGTATGGAGGATGGTACTGTATGGAGGATGGTACTGTATGGAGGATGGTAATGTATGGAGGATGGCGCAGTATGGAGGATGGCGCAGTATGGAGGATGGTAATGTATGGAGGATGGTAATGTATGGAGGATGGTAATGTATGGAGGATGGTAATGTATGGAGGATGGTAATGTATGGAGGATGGCGCAGTATGGAGGATGGTACTGTATGGAGGATGGTAATGTATGGAGGATGGCGCAGTATGGAGGATGGTACTGTATGGAGGATGGTAATGTATGGAGGATGGTAATGTATGGAGGATGGTAATGTATGGAGGATGGTAATGTATGGAGGATGGCGCAGTATGGAGGATGGTACTGTATGGAGGATGGTAATGTATGGAGGATGGCGCAGTATGGAGGATGGTACTGTATGGAGGATGGTAATGTATGGAGGATGGCGCAGTATGGAGGATGGTAATGTATGGATGATGGTAATGTATGGAGGATGGTAATGTATGGCCCAGTATGGAGGATGGTACTTTATGGAGGATGGTAATGTATGGTGCAGTACGGAGGATGGTAATGTATGGAGGATGGTAATGTATGGAGGATGGTACTTTATGGAGGATGGTACTGTATGGAGGATGGCGCAGTATGGAGGATGGTAATGTATGGATGATGGTAATGTATGGAGGATGGTAATGTATGGCCCAGTATGGAGGATGGTAATGTATGGAGGATGGTAATGTACGGAGGATGGTAATGTATGGAGGATGGTAATGTACGGAGGATGGTAATGTATGGAGGATGGCGCAGTATGGAGGATGGTAATGTATGGATGATGGTAATGTATGGAGGATGGTAATGTATGGCCCAGTATGGAGGATGGTAATGTATGGAGGATGGTAATGTATGGAGGACGGTAATGTATGGCCCAGTATGGAGGATGGTACAGTATGGAGGATGGTAATGTATGGATGATGGTAATGTACGGAGGATGGTAATGTATGGAGGATGGTAATGTATGGAGGATGGTAATGTATGGATGATGGTAATGTACGGAGGATGGTAATGTATGGAGGATGGCGCAGTATGGAGGATGGTAATGTATGGATGATGGTAATGTATGGAGGATGGTAATGTATGGCCCAGTATGGAGGATGGTAATGTATGGAGGATGGTAATGTATGGAGGACGGTAATGTATGGCCCAGTATGGAGGATGGTACAGTATGGAGGATGGTAATGTATGGATGATGGTAATGTACGGAGGATGGTAATGTATGGAGGATGGTAATGTATGGAGGATGGTAATGTATGGATGATGGTAATGTATGGATGATGGTAATGTATGGAGGATGGTAATGTATGGCCCAGTATGGAGGATGGTACTGTATGGAGGATGGTAATGTATGGATGATGGTAATGTACGGAGGATGGTAATGTATGGAGGATGGTAATGTATGGAGGATGGTAATGTATGGAGGATGGTAATGTATGGAGGATGGTAATGTATGGAGGATGGTAATGTATGGAGGATGGTAATGTATGGAGGATGGCGCAGTATGGAGGATGGTACTGTATGGAGGATGGTAATGTATGGAGGATGGTAATGTATGGAGGATGGTAATGTATGGAGGATGGCGCAGTATGGAGGATGGTACTGTATGGAGGATGGTAATGTATGGAGGATGGCGCAGTATGGAGGATGGTACTGTATGGAGGATGGTAATGTATGGAGGATGGCGCAGTATGGAGGATGGTAATGTATGGATGATGGTAATGTATGGAGGATGGTAATGTATGGCCCAGTATGGAGGATGGTACTTTATGGAGGATGGTAATGTATGGAGGATGGTAATGTATGGAGGATGGTAATGTATGGTGCAGTACGGAGGATGGTAATGTATGGAGGATGGTAATGTATGGAGGATGGTACTTTATGGAGGATGGTAATGTATGGAGGATGGTAATGTATGGAGGATGGTACTGTATGGAGGATGGCGCAGTATGGAGGATGGTACTGTATGGAGGATGGTAATGTATGGAGGATGGTAATGTATGGATGATGGTAATGTATGGAGGATGGTAATGTATGGCCCAGTATGGAGGATGGTAATGTATGGAGGATGGTAATGTATGGAGGACGGTAATGTATGGAGGATGGTAATGTATGGAGGATGGTAATGTATGGAGGATGGTAATGTATGGAGGATGGTAATGTACGGAGGATGGTAATGTATGGAGGATGGCGCAGTATGGAGGATGGTAATGTATGGAGGATGGTAATGTACGGAGGATGGTAATGTATGGAGGATGGCGCAGTACGGATGATGGTAATGTATGGAGGATGGTAATGTATGGCCCAGTATGGAGGATGGTAATGTATGGAGGATGGTAATGTATGGAGGACGGTAATGTATGGAGGATGGTAATGTATGGATGATGGTAATGTACGGAGGATGGTAATGTATGGAGGATGGTAATGTATGGAGGATGGTAATGTATGGATGATGGTAATGTACGGAGGATGGTAATGTATGGAGGATGGCGCAGTATGGAGGATGGTAATGTATGGATGATGGTAATGTATGGAGGATGGTAATGTATGGCCCAGTATGGAGGATGGTAATGTATGGAGGATGGTAATGTATGGAGGACGGTAATGTATGGCCCAGTATGGAGGATGGTACTGTATGGAGGATGGTAATGTATGGATGATGGTAATGTACAGAGGATGGTAATGTATGGAGGATGGTAATGTATGGAGGATGGTAATGTATGGATGATGGTAATGTATGGATGATGGTAATGTATGGAGGATGGTAATGTATGGCCCAGTATGGAGGATGGTAATGTATGGAGGATGGTAATGTATGGAGGACGGTAATGTATGGAGGATGGTAATGTATGGCCCAGTATGGAGGATGGTACTGTATGGAGGATGGTAATGTATGGATGATGGTAATGTATGGAGGATGGTAATGTATGGAGGATGGTAATGTATGGAGGATGGTAATGTATGGAGGATGGTAATGTATGGCCCAGTATGGAGGATGGTAATGTATGGAGGATGGTAATGTATGGAGGACGGTAATGTATGGCCCAGTATGGAGGATGGTACTGTATGGAGGATGGTAATGTATGGATGATGGTAATGTATGGAGGATGGTAATGTATGGCCCAGTATGGAGGATGGTAATGTATGGAGGATGGTAATGTATGGAGGACGGTAATGTATGGCCCAGTATGGAGGATGGTACTGTATGGAGGATGGTAATGTATGGATGATGGTAATGTACGGAGGATGGTAATGTATGGAGGATGGTAATGTATGGATGATGGTAATGTATGGAGGATGGTAATGTATGATGCAGTACGGAGGATGGTAATGTATGGAGGATGGTAATGTATGGAGGATGGTACTGTATGGAGGATGGTAATGTATGGAGGATGGTAATGTATGGAGGACGGTACTGTATGGAGGATGGTAATGTATGGTGCAGTATGGAGGATGGTAATGTATGGCGCAGTACGGAGGATGGTAATGTATGGAGGATGGTAATGTATGGAGGATGGTAATGTATGGAGCAGTATGGAGGATGGTAATGTATAGAGGATGGTAATGTATGGAGGATGGTAATGTATAGAGGATGGTAATGTATAGAGGATGGTAATGTATGGATGATGGTAATGTATGGAGGATGGTAATGTATGGTGCAGTACGGAGGATGGTAATGTATGGAGGATGGTAATGTATGGAGGATGGCGCAGTATGGAGGATGGTACTGTATGGAGGATGGTAATGTATGGAGGATGGCGCAGTATGGAGGATGGTACTGTATGGAGGATGGTAATGTATGGAGGATGGTAATGTATGGAGGATGGTACTGTATGGAGGATGGTAATGTATGGAGGATGGTACTGTATGGTGCAGTATGGAGGATGGTAATGTATGGATGATGGTACTGTATGGAGGATGGTAATGTATGGATGATGGTAATGTATGGAGGATGGCGCAGTATGGAGGATGGTAATGTATGGAGGATGGCGCAGTATGGAGGATGGTACTGTATGGAGGATGGTAATGTATAGAGGATGGTAATGTATAGAGGATGGTAATGTATGGATGATGGTAATGTATGGAGGATGGCGCAGTATGGAGGATGGTACTGTATGGAGGATGGTAATGTATGGAGGATGGCGCAGTATGGAGGATGGTACTGTATGGAGGATGGTAATGTATGGAGGATGGCGCAGTATGGAGGATGGTAATGTATGGATGATGGTAATGTATGGAGGATGGTAATGTATGGCCCAGTATGGAGGATGGTACTTTATGGAGGATGGTAATGTATGGAGGATGGTAATGTATGGAGGATGGTAATGTATGGTGCAGTACGGAGGATGGTAATGTATGGAGGATGGTAATGTATGGAGGATGGTACTTTATGGAGGATGGTAATGTATGGAGGATGGTAATGTATGGAGGATGGTACTGTATGGAGGATGGGAATGTATGGAGGATGGTACTGTATGGAGGATGGGAATGTATGGAGGATGGTACTGTATGGAGGATGGGAATGTATGGAGGATGGTAATGTATGGAGGATGGTACTGTATGGAGGATGGTAATGTATGGAGGATGGTAATGTATGGCGCAGTATGGAGGATGGTAATGTATGGAGGATGGTAATGTATGGAGGATGGTAATGTATGGAGCAGTATGGAGGGTGGTAATGTATGGAGGATGGTAATGTATAGAGGATGGTAATGTATGGAGGATGGTAATGTATGGAGGATGGTAATGTATGGAGCAGTATGGAGGATGGTAATGTATGGAGGATGGTACTGTATGGAGGATGGTACTGTATGGAGGATGGTAATGTATGGAGGATGGTAATGTATGGAGGATGGTAATGTATGGCGCAGTACGGAGGATGGTAATGTATGGAGGATGGTAATGTATGGAGGATGGTAATGTATGGAGGATGGTAATGTATGGAGCAGTATGGAGGATGGTAATGTATGGAGGATGGTAATGTATGGAGGATGGTACTGTATGGAGGATGGTACTGTATGGAGGATGGTACTGTATGGAGGATGGTACTGTATGGAGGATGGTAATGTATGGAGGATGGTAATGTATGGAGGATGGTACTGTATGGATGATGGTAATGTATGGAGGATGGTAATGTATGGTGCAGTACGGAGGATGGTAATGTATGGAGGATGGTAATGTATGGAGGATGGTAATGTATGGCGCAGTATGGAGGATGGTAATGTATGGAGGATGGTAATGTATGGTGCAGTACGGAGGATGGTAATGTATGGAGGATGGTAATGTATGGAGGATGGTAATGTATGGCGCAGTATGGAGGATGGTAATGTATGGAGGATGGTAATGTATGTACGATGGTAATGTATGGAGGATGGTAATGTATGGAGGATGGTAATGTATGGAGGATGGTAATGTATGGAGGATGGGAATGTATGGAGGATGATAATGTATGGAGGATGGTAATGTATGGAGCAGTATGGAGGATGGTAATGTATGGAGGATGGTAATGTATGGAGGATGGTACTGTATGGAGGATGGGAATGTATGGAGGATGGTAATGTATGGAGGATGGTAATGTATGGAGGATGGTACTGTATGGAGGATGGTAATGTATGGAGGATGGTAATGTATGGAGCAGTATGGAGGATGGTAATGTATGGCCCAGTATGGAGGATGGTACTGTATGGAGGATGGTAATGTATGGCGCAGTACGGAGGATGGTAATGTATGGAGGATGGTAATGTATGGAGGATGGTAATGTATGGAGGATGGTAATGTATGGAGGATGGTAATGTATGGAGGATGGTAATGTATGGTGCAGTACGGAGGATGGTAATGTATGGAGGATGGTAATGTATGGAGGATGGTACTTTATGGAGGATGGTAATGTATGGAGGATGGTAATGTATGGAGGATGGTACTGTATGGAGGATGGGAATGTATGGAGGATGGTACTGTATGGAGGATGGGAATGTATGGAGGATGGTACTGTATGGAGGATGGGAATGTATGGAGGATGGTAATGTATGGAGGATGGTACTGTATGGAGGATGGTAATGTATGGAGGATGGTAATGTATGGCGCAGTATGGAGGATGGTAATGTATGGAGGATGGTAATGTATGGAGGATGGTAATGTATGGAGCAGTATGGAGGGTGGTAATGTATGGAGGATGGTAATGTATAGAGGATGGTAATGTATGGAGGATGGTAATGTATGGAGGATGGTAATGTATGGAGCAGTATGGAGGATGGTAATGTATGGAGGATGGTACTGTATGGAGGATGGTACTGTATGGAGGATGGTAATGTATGGAGGATGGTAATGTATGGAGGATGGTAATGTATGGCGCAGTACGGAGGATGGTAATGTATGGAGGATGGTAATGTATGGAGGATGGTAATGTATGGAGGATGGTAATGTATGGAGCAGTATGGAGGATGGTAATGTATGGAGGATGGTACTGTATGGAGGATGGTACTGTATGGAGGATGGTACTGTATGGAGGATGGTACTGTATGGAGGATGGTAATGTATGGAGGATGGTAATGTATGGAGGATGGTACTGTATGGATGATGGTAATGTATGGAGGATGGTAATGTATGGTGCAGTACGGAGGATGGTAATGTATGGAGGATGGTAATGTATGGAGGATGGTAATGTATGGCGCAGTATGGAGGATGGTAATGTATGGAGGATGGTAATGTATGGTGCAGTACGGAGGATGGTAATGTATGGAGGATGGTAATGTATGGAGGATGGTAATGTATGGCGCAGTATGGAGGATGGTAATGTATGGAGGATGGTAATGTATGTACGATGGTAATGTATGGAGGATGGTAATGTATGGAGGATGGTAATGTATGGAGGATGGTAATGTATGGAGGATGGGAATGTATGGAGGATGATAATGTATGGAGGATGGGAATGTATGGAGGATGATAATGTATGGAGGATGGTAATGTATGGAGCAGTATGGAGGATGGTAATGTATGGAGGATGGTAATGTATGGAGGATGGTACTGTATGGAGGATGGGAATGTATGGAGGATGGTAATGTATGGAGGATGGTAATGTATGGAGGATGGTACTGTATGGAGGATGGTAATGTATGGAGGATGGTAATGTATGGAGCAGTATGGAGGATGGTAATGTATGGCCCAGTATGGAGGATGGTACTGTATGGAGGATGGTAATGTATGGCGCAGTACGGAGGATGGTAATGTATGGAGGATGGTAATGTATGGAGGATGGTAATGTATGGAGGATGGTAATGTATGGAGGATGGTAATGTATGGCGCAGTATGGAGGATGGTAATGTATGGAGGATGGTAATGTATGGAGGATGGTAATGTATGGAGGATGGTAATGTATGGAGCAGTATGGAGGATGGTAATGTATGGAGCAGTATGGAAGATGGTAATGTATGGCGCAGTATGGAGGATGGTAATGTATGGAGCAGTATGGAAGATGGTAATGTATGGCGCAGTATGGAGGATGGTAATGTATGGAGAATGGTAATGTATGGAGGATGGTAATGTATGGCGCAGTATGGAGGATGGTAATGTATGGCGCAGTATGGAGGATGGTAATGTATGGAGGATGGTAATGTATGGCGCAGTACGGAGGATGGTAATGTATGGAGGATGGTAATGTATGGAGGATGGTAATTTAAGGAGGATGGTAATGTATGGTGCAGTATGGAGGATGGTAATGTATGGCGCAGTACGGAGGATGGTAATGTATGGCGCAGTATGGAGGATGGTAATGTATGGAGGATGGTAATGTATGGCCCAGTATGGAGGATGGTAATGTATGGAGGATGGTAATGTATGGAGGATGGTAATGTATGGCGCAGTATGGAGGATGGTAATGTATGGAGGATGGTAATGTATGGCCCAGTATGGAGGATGGTAATTGTCACGGGATGGTTAGAGTCTATACTATAGGCAATGTGTAATATATATTTCATGTGGAATGTATTCTCTAACCTGTTATATACATCAATGTGTAGTTGGCTGATTAGGGTCTAGTGTGTTAGCACATTGTATGCAAATACCTCTAACTAGTGAGGACCAGTGAGGACAATGGGTGGAGATAATCTGATCAGTGTCTCCAAGAAGATGTTGGATGGTGCATTGTCCATAGTAGACAGGGAGTCTGCTCTCCTTGGTATAGGTGAGGGGGGAAGGATCTGTGACTCAGCCCTTCCCACCCACAGATATAGGTGTAACAGTTTAGTATATAGATGTAGCTAGCAGTTAGTATGTGTTAGCCGGCCTGTGCACAGCTCTGCAGAGAGCCAGGATTTAGTTACAGGACCAAGGAGCCAAAGCTATCATTGGATTGTGACTTCTGTGGACTTATTGTTATTACGGTTGATGTGACCGCCGCCGGCTACTAACTTTGTGGATTACAATAAATTGCTGTTGTCTCCCGACCTCTTGCGTCCGTGTTGATTCAAAAGACCTTCCGGAGGAAGACGTATACCTTTGCTCCGCGACAGTAATGTATGGCGCAGTATGGAGGATGGTACTGTATGGAGGATGGTAATGTATGGAGGATGGTAATGTATGGCGCAGTATGGAGGATGGTACTGTATGGAGGATGGTAATGTATGGAGGATGGTAATGTATGGCGCAGTATGGAGGATGGTAATGTATGGAGGATGGTACTGTATGGAGGATGGAAATGTATGGCGCAGTATGGAGGATGGTAATGTATGGAGGATGGTACTGTATGGAGGTTGGTAATGTATGGAGGATGGTAATGTATGGAGGATGGTAATGTATGGAGGATGGTAATGTATGGCGCAGTATGGAGGATGGTAATGTATGGAGGATGGTAATGTATGGAGGATGGTAATGTATGGCGCAGTATGGAGGATGGTACTGTATGGAGGATGGAAATGTATGGCCCAGTATGGAGGATGGTAATGTATGGAGGATGGTAATGTATGGCGCAGTATGGAGGATGGTAATGTATGGCGCAGTATGGAGGATGGTAATGTATGGAGGATGGTAATGTATGGAGGATGGAAATGTATGGCCCATTATGGAGGATGGTAATGTATGGAGGATGGTAATGTATGGAGGATGGTAATGTATGGAGGATGGTAATGTATGGAGGATGGTAATGTATAGAGGATGGTAATGTATGGAGGATGGTAATGTATAGAGGATGGTAATGTATGGAGGATGGTAATGTATGGAGGATGGTAATGTAATGTATGGCGCGGTATGGAGGATGGTAATGTATGGGGGATGGTAATGTATGGAGGATGGTAATGTACGGAGGATGGTAATGTATGGCCCAGTATGGAGGATGGTAATGTATGGAGGATGGTACTGTATTGAGGATGGTACTGTATGGAGGATGGTAATGTATGGTGCAGTATGGAGGATGGTAATGTATGGAGGATGGTAATGTATGGAGGATGGTAATGTAATGTATGGCGCGGTATGGAGGATGGTAATGTATGGAGGATGGTAATGTATGGGGGATGGTAATGTATGGAGAATGGTAATGTATGGCCCAGTATGGAGGATGGTAATGTATGGCGCAGTATGGAGGATGGTAATGTATGGAGGATGGTAATGTATGGAGGATGGTAATGTATGGTGCAGTATGGATGATGGTAATGTATGGAGGATGGTAATGTATGGAGGATGGTAATATGTATGGAGGATGGTAATGTATGGATGATGGTAAAGTATGGAGGATCATACTGTATGGAGGATGGTAATGTATGGCATGGTATGGAGGATGGTAATGTATGGAGGATGGTAATGTATGGAGGATGGTAATGTATGGCGCAGTATGGAGGATGGTAATGTATGGAGGATGGTAATGTATAGAGGATGGTAATGTATGGAGGATGGTAATGTATGGAGGATGGTAATGTATGGCGCAGTATGGAGGATGGTAATGTATGGAGGATGGTAATGTATAGAGGATGGTACTGTATGGAGGATGGTAATGTATGGAGGATGGCGCAGTATGGAGGATGGTACTGTATGGAGGATGGTAATGTATGGAGGATGGTAATGTATGGAGGATGGTAATGTATGGAGGATGGTACTGTGTGGAGGATGGTAATGTATGGAGGATGGTACTGTATGGAGGATGGTACTGTATGGAGGATGGTACTGTATGGAGGATGGTAATGTATGGCCCAGTATGGAGGATGGTAATGTATGGAGGATGGTACTGTATGGAGGATGGTAATGTATGGAGGATGGTAATATGTATGGAGGATGGTAATGTATGGATGATGGTAAAGTATGGAGGATCATACTGTATGGAGGATGGTAATGTATGGCATGGTATGGAGGATGGTAATGTATGGAGGATGGTAATGTATGGAGGATGGTAATGTATGGCGCAGTATGGAGGATGGTAATGTATGGAGGATGGTAATGTATAGAGGATGGTAATGTATGGAGGATGGTAATGTATGGAGGATGGTAATGTATGGCGCAGTATGGAGGATGGTAATGTATGGAGGATGGTAATGTATAGAGGATGGTACTGTATGGAGGATGGTAATGTATGGAGGATGGTAATGTATGGAGGATGGCGCAGTATGGAGGATGGTACTGTATGGAGGATGGTACTGTATGGAGGATGGTAATGTATGGAGGATGGTAATGTATGGAGGATGGTACTGTATGGAGGATGGTAATGTATGGAGGATGGTACTGTATGGAGGATGGTAATGTATGGAGGATGGTACTGTATGGAGGATGGTACTGTATGGAGGATGGTACTGTATGGAGGATGGAAATGTATGGCCCAGTATGGAGGATGGTAATGTATGGAGGATGGTAATGTATGGCGCAGTATGGAGGATGGTAATGTATGGCGCAGTATGGAGGATGGTAATGTATGGAGGATGGTAATGTATGGAGGATGGAAATGTATGGCCCATTATGGAGGATGGTAATGTATGGAGGATGGTAATGTATGGAGGATGGTAATGTATGGAGGATGGTAATGTATGGAGGATGGTAATGTATAGAGGATGGTAATGTATGGAGGATGGTAATGTATAGAGGATGGTAATGTATGGAGGATGGTAATGTATGGAGGATGGTAATGTAATGTATGGCGCGGTATGGAGGATGGTAATGTATGGGGGATGGTAATGTATGGAGGATGGTAATGTACGGAGGATGGTAATGTATGGCCCAGTATGGAGGATGGTAATGTATGGAGGATGGTACTGTATTGAGGATGGTACTGTATGGAGGATGGTAATGTATGGTGCAGTATGGAGGATGGTAATGTATGGAGGATGGTAATGTATGGAGGATGGTAATGTAATGTATGGCGCGGTATGGAGGATGGTAATGTATGGAGGATGGTAATGTATGGGGGATGGTAATGTATGGAGAATGGTAATGTATGGCCCAGTATGGAGGATGGTAATGTATGGCGCAGTATGGAGGATGGTAATGTATGGAGGATGGTAATGTATGGAGGATGGTAATGTATGGTGCAGTATGGATGATGGTAATGTATGGAGGATGGTAATGTATGGAGGATGGTAATATGTATGGAGGATGGTAATGTATGGATGATGGTAAAGTATGGAGGATCATACTGTATGGAGGATGGTAATGTATGGCATGGTATGGAGGATGGTAATGTATGGAGGATGGTAATGTATGGAGGATGGTAATGTATGGCGCAGTATGGAGGATGGTAATGTATGGAGGATGGTAATGTATAGAGGATGGTAATGTATGGAGGATGGTAATGTATGGAGGATGGTAATGTATGGCGCAGTATGGAGGATGGTAATGTATGGAGGATGGTAATGTATAGAGGATGGTACTGTATGGAGGATGGTAATGTATGGAGGATGGCGCAGTATGGAGGATGGTACTGTATGGAGGATGGTACTGTATGGAGGATGGTAATGTATGGAGGATGGTAATGTATGGAGGATGGTACTGTATGGAGGATGGTAATGTATGGAGGATGGTACTGTGTGGAGGATGGTAATGTATGGAGGATGGTACTGTATGGAGGATGGTACTGTATGGAGGATGGTACTGTATGGAGGATGGTAATGTATGGCCCAGTATGGAGGATGGTAATGTATGGAGGATGGTACTGTATGGAGGATGGTAATGTATGGAGGATGGTAATATGTATGGAGGATGGTAATGTATGGATGATGGTAAAGTATGGAGGATCATACTGTATGGAGGATGGTAATGTATGGCATGGTATGGAGGATGGTAATGTATGGAGGATGGTAATGTATGGAGGATGGTAATGTATGGCGCAGTATGGAGGATGGTAATGTATGGAGGATGGTAATGTATAGAGGATGGTAATGTATGGAGGATGGTAATGTATGGAGGATGGTAATGTATGGCGCAGTATGGAGGATGGTAATGTATGGAGGATGGTAATGTATAGAGGATGGTACTGTATGGAGGATGGTAATGTATGGAGGATGGTAATGTATGGAGGATGGCGCAGTATGGAGGATGGTACTGTATGGAGGATGGTACTGTATGGAGGATGGTAATGTATGGAGGATGGTAATGTATGGAGGATGGTACTGTATGGAGGATGGTAATGTATGGAGGATGGTACTGTATGGAGGATGGTAATGTATGGAGGATGGTACTGTATGGAGGATGGTACTGTATGGAGGATGGTACTGTATGGACGATGGTAATGTATGGTGCAGTATGGATGATGGTACTGTACGGAGGATGGTACTGTATGGAGGATGGTACTGTATGGAGGATGGTACTGTATGGAGGATGGTAATGTATGGATGATGGTAATGTATGGAGGATGGTAATGTATGGATGATGGTAATGTATGGATGATGGTATTGTATAGAGCAGAGGTTCTCAAACTTATTTTGTCTACCGCCCACTTTGAGAATTAATTATTTTCTAGCGCCCCCCAATTTTTTTTACTTTACTACATCTTAAGAATCACAATCGCAGTCAGATTAAAGAATCGAGTATTAAAAACTTGCTAATGACACCACTCACAGTATTCACCACCGCACGTACAGCACTTTACCTAGTCGCTAAATTCACTTGTTTTCGTAATATCATCGAATGACATGACTGGCTGTGACATGATGGCGTGTGCGCTTTTATATGAGGCAGCGGGCGGGCCTAGTACTTTCGCGAATGGACTAGAAACTTCTCGCTTCGCATTGGCGCTTACCGCCATCTATGGTACAGTTTGACAACTTTTGGACAGGAAATAGTTACTGTCTAGTCCCCTAGATGGCGTTACACGAGGAAACGCGCGTTAAGCGTAAAGGAGCGGTAAAGTTTGTGTTAAAAGCAAAAAAACAATTTTAAAGGGCTACCCTCATGAAGCGTGATCTGCCTTCTAAGCTGCCTAAAAATCTTCTTTCTTCCTGTTTGCGTGCGTGAATTAGCCCCGCCCCCAAATTAGTGTGTAGCTCCGCCCACCACATAGCGTGATCCTATGGGATGACTGAAGGGCCTGTGATGTCATCAAAAGGTCCTGTAGACTTGGATTTACTTTGTACGGAGTTTCCTAAAGGACCTGGCTCCTCTGCCCACTAGCAGCCTGCTCTGTATAATAAAGCTTTAGCCTAGTGAGCAGAGAGAGCAGCTCCTTTACCCAGTAGGATTTAGACTGTGTTATATAAGAAAGCAGCACTTATTCCACACACACACCCCCTATCTCACAGCAGGGAGCTAGCTGATGTGTATGTGACGTGTATGTGACGTGTATGTGACGTGTATGTGACGTGTATGTGACGTGTATGTGACGTGTATGTGTGGTGCAGACACAGGCTGGCTCCGTACACTCAGCCCCCCCCCCACACACACACAGCAGGGAGCTACGTCATGTAATGAGCAGAGGGCTAGGTGATGTGTATGTGACGTGTATGTGATGTGTATGTGATGTGTATGTGACGTGTATGTGATGTGTATGTGTGGTGCAGACACAGGCAGGCTCCGTACACTCAGCCCCCCCCCCACACACACACACAGCAGGGAGCTACGTCATGTGGCCCCCTCAGCAATGAGCAGGGGGCCAGGTGCTAGTGTCCAGAATGAAGTGAATAAAGTAAGATAGTCTTAAATCCACATTAACAAGCAGTATAGATAGAATCATTATGATACCACCCCTTTAAATTAGCCATCGCCCCCCTAAACCGCTTCAACGCCCCCCAATCTTCTCTATGCCCTTTACTGCCCCCCTATAGGCCTCCAGCGCCCACAAGGGGGTGTTATCACCCACTTTGAGAAAGACTGGTATGGAGGATGTTATTGTATAGAGGATGGTAATGTATGGCGCAGTATGGAGGATGGTAATGTATGGAGGATGGTAATGTATGGAGGATGGTAATGTATGGAGGATGGTAATGTATGGAGGATGGTAATGTATGGAGGATGGTAATGTATAGAGGATGGTAATGTATGGAGGATGGTAATGTATGGAGGATGGCGCAGTATGGAGGATGGTAATGTATGGAGGATGGTAATGTATGGAGGATGGTAATGTATGGAGGATGGTAATGTATGGAGGATGGTAATGTATGGAGGATGGCGCAGTATGGAGGATGGTAATGTATGGAGGATGGTAATGTATGGAGGATGGTAATGTATGGAGGATGGTAATGTATGGAGGATGGCGCAGTATGGAGGATGGTAATGTATGGAGGATGGTAATGTATGGAGGATGGTAATGTATAGAGGATGGTAATGTATGGAGGATGGTAATGTATGGAGGATGGCGCAGTATGGAGGATGGTAATGTATGGAGGATGGTAATGTATGGAGGATGGTAATGTATGGAGGATGGTAATGTATGGAGGATGGTAATGTATGGAGGATGGTAATGTATAGAGGATGGTAATGTATGGAGGATGGTACTGTATGGAGGATGGTAATGTATAGAGGATGGTAATGTATAGAGGATGGTAATGTATGGAGGATGGTAATGTATGGAGGATGGTAATGTATGGAGGATGGTAATGTATGGAGGATGGTAATGTATGGAGGATGGTACTGTATGGAGGATGGCGCAGTATGGAAGATGGTAATGTATGGATGATGGTAATGTATGGAGGATGGTAATGTATGGAGGATGGTAATGTATGGAGGATGGTAATGTATGGATGATGGTAATGTATGGAGGATGGTAATGTATAGAGGATGGTAATGTATGGAGGATGGGAATGTATGGAGGATGGTAATGTATGGAGGATGGTAATGTATAGAGGATGGTAATGTATGGAGGATGGTAATGTATGGAGGATGGTACTGTATGGAGGATGGTAATGTATGGAGGATGGTAATGTATGGAGGATGGTAATGTATGGAGGATGGTAATGTATGGAGGATGGTAATGTATGGAGGATGGTAATGTATAGAGGATGGTAATGTATGGAGGATGGTACTGTATGGAGGATGGTAATGTATGGAGGATGGTACTGTATGGATGATGGTAATGTATGGAGGATGGTACTGTATGGATGATGGTAATGTATGGAGGATGGTAATGTATGGATGATGGTAATGTATGGCGCAGTACGGAGGATGGTAATGTATGGATGATGGTAATGTATGGAGGATGGTACTGTATGGAGGATGGTAATGTATAGAGGATGGTAATGTATGGAGGATGGTAATGTATGGAGGATGGTAATGTATGGAGGATGGTAATGTATAGAGGATGGTAATGTATAGAGGATGGTAATGTATGGAGGATGGTAATGTATAGAGGATGGTAATGTATGGAGGATGGTAATGTATGGAGGATGGTACTGTATAGAGGATGGTAATGTATAGAGGATGGTAATGTATGGAGGATGGTAATGTATAGAGGATGGTAATGTATGGAGGATGGTAATGTATAGAGGATGGTAATGTATAGAGGATGGTAATGTATGGAGGATGGTAATGTATAGAGGATGGGAATGTATGGAGGATGGTAATGTATGGAGGATGGTAATGTATGGAGGATGGTAATGTATGGAGGATGGTAATGTATGGAGGATGGTAATGTATGGAGGATGGTAATGTATGGAGGATGGTAATGTATAGAGGATGGTAATGTATAGAGGATGGTAATGTATGGAGGATGGTACTGTATGGAGGATGGTAATGTATGGAGGATGGTAATGTATGGATGATGGTAATGTATGGAGGATGGTAATGTATGGAGGATGGTAATGTATGGAGGATGGTAATGTATAGAGGATGGTAATGTATGGAGGATGGTAATGTATGGAGGATGGTAATGTATAGAGGATGGTAATGTATGGAGGATGGTAATGTATGGAGGATGGTAATGTATGGATGATGGTAATGTATGGAGGATGGTAATGTATGGAGGATGGTAATGTATGGATGATGGTAATGTATGGAGGATGGTAATGTATGGAGGATGGTACTGTATGGAGGATGGTAATGTATAGAGGATGGTAATGTATGGAGGATGGTAATGTATAGAGGATGGTAATGTATGGAGGATGGTAATGTATGGAGGATGGTACTGTATGGAGGATGGTAATGTATAGAGGATGGTAATGTATGGAGGATGGTAATGTATAGAGGATGGTAATGTATAGAGGATGGTAATGTATAGAGGATGGTAATGTATAGAGGATGGTAATGTATGGAGGATGGTAATGTATGGAGGATGGTACTGTATGGAGGATGGTAATGTATGGAGGATGGTACTGTATGGAGGATGGTAATATGTATGGAGGATGGTAATATGTATGGAGGATGGTAATATGTATGGAGGATGGTAATATGTATGGAGGATGGTAATGTATGGAGGATGGTAATGTATGGAGGATGGTACTGTATGGAGGATGGTAATGTATGGAGGATGGTACTGTATGGAGGATGGTAATATGTATGGAGGATGGTAATGTATGGAGGATGGTAATGTATAGAGGATGGTAATGTATGGAGGATGGTAATATGTATGGAGGATGGTAATATGTATGGAGGATGGTAATGTATGGAGGATGGTAATATGTATGGAGGATGGTAATGTATGGAGGATGGTAATGTATGGAGGATGGTAATGTATGGAGGATGGTACTGTATGGAGGATGGTAATGTATGGCGGAGTATAGAGAATAGTACTGTATAATGCCAAGAATAAGGTTTGTATATCATGTAGTGTGCAGGATTGTACCGCAGGATTAGGGGATAATATTTTCTTCCATCTCTTCCTGTTTGTGTTCTGTGTATTCCCAGGGTAATAATTATCACCCCCCTTCCAATATTCAGGGGCGGAGCCTACCACTGATTGTATAAGAACAAGCACCGCAGGCGTCGTATAATAACATGGCTACATATATACAGCAACACTAACAATAACATTACAGGGGGAAGGGAATCAAAAGCTGAGTGTTGGGGTGAATCACGCTGTTAGTGTTGGGGTGAATCTCGTTGTTAGTATTAGGTGAATCACGTTGTTGGCTGAATCTTGTTGTTAGTGTTGATGTGATTAGTGCTGTTGCAGTGTATAATATCATTAGTGTTGGGGTGAATCACACAGTTGTTGTTTTGGTGATGAATCATACCAGTATTGGGGTGTACATGCTGTTGGGGTGAATTGTGTTGTTAGTTTTTGGTGACTCACGTTGCTAGTGTTGGGGTGAATCGCACAGTTGGTGTTTTGATGAATGATATTATCGTTGGGATGAATCATAGTGTTAGTGTTGGGGGAATCATTGTTAGTGCTGTTGGGGTGAATCACGCTGTTAGTGTTGGGGTTAATCACGCTGTTATAGTGTTGAGGTGAATCACGCTGTTATAGTGTTGGGGTGAATCATGCTGTTAGTGTTGGGGTGAATCACGCTGTTAGTGTTGGGTTGAATCACGCTGTTAGTGTTGGGGTGAATCACGTGGTTATAGTGTTGGAGTGAATCACTCTGTTAGTGTTGGAGTGAATCACTCTGTTAGTGTTGGGGTGAATCACACTGTTAGTGTTGGAGTGAATCATATTGTTAGTGCTGGGGAGTACTCGCTGTTGGGGTCAATCACACTGTTACTGTTGGGGTGAATCACACTGTTAGTGTTGGGGTGAATCACGCTGTTAGTGTTGGGGTTAATCCTGCTGTTATAGTGTTGGGGTGAATCATGCTGTTAGTGTTGGGTTGAATCACGCTGTTAGTGTTGGGGTGAATCACGCTGCTAGTGTTGGGGTGAATTATGCTGTTATAGTGTTGGGGTGAATCACGCTGTTAGTGTCGGGGTGAATCACACTGTTATAGTGTTGGGGTGAATCATGCTGTTATAGTGTTGGGGTGAATCGCGCTGTTATAGTGGTGGGGTGAATCACGCTGTTAGTGTTGGGGTGAATTATGCTGTTATAGTGTTGGGGTGAATCACGCTGTTAGTGTTAGGGTGAATCATGCTGTTATAGTGTTGGGGTGAATCACGCTGTTATAGTGTTGGGGTGAATCACGCTGTTAGTGTCTGGGTGAATCACACTGTTATAGTGTTGGGGTGAATCATGCTGTTATAGTGTTGGGGTGAATCACGCTGTTATAGTGTTGGGGTGAATCACGCTGTTAGTGTTGGGGTGAATCGCGCTGTTATAGTGTTGGGGTGAATCACGCTGTTATAGTGTTGGGGTGAATCACGCTGTTAGTGTTTGGGTGCATCATGCTGTTAGTGTTAGGGTGAATCATGCTGTTATAGTGTTGGGGTGAATCACGCTGTTATCATGTTGGGGTGAATCACGCTGTTATAGTGTTGGGGTGAATCACGCTGTTATCATGTTGGGGTGAATCACGCTGTTATAGTGTTGGGGTGAATCACGCTGTTAGTGTTTGGGTGCATCACGCTGTTAGTGTTGGGGTGAATTGCGCTGTTATAGTGTTGGGGTGAATCACGCTGTTATAGTGTTGGGGTGAATCACGCTGTTAGTGTTTGGGTGCATCACGCTGTTAGTGTTGGGGTGAATCATGCTGTTATAGTGTTGGGGTGAATCACGCTGTTATCATGTTGGGGTGAATCACGCTGTTATAGTGTTGGGGTGAATCACGCTGTTATCATGTTGGGGTGAATCACGCTGTTATCATGTTGGGGTGAATCACGCTGTTATCATGTTGGGGTGAATCACGCTGTTATAGTGTTGGGGTGAATCACGCTGTTATCATGTTGGGGTGAATCACGCTGTTAGTGTTGGGGTGAATCACGCTGTTAGTGTTGGGGTGAATCACGCTGTTATAGTGTTGGGGTGAATCACGCTGTTATAGTGTTGGGGTGAATCACGCTGTTATCATGTTGGGGTGAATCACGCTGTTAGTGTTGGGGTGAATCACGCTGTTAGTGTTGGGGTGAATCACGCTGTTAGTGTTGGGGTGAATCACGCTGTTATAGTGTTGGGGTGAATCACGCTGTTATCATGTTGGGGTGAATCACGCTGTTATAGTGTTGGGGTGAATCACGCTGTTATAGTGTTGGGGTGAATCACGCTGTTATAGTGTTGGGGTGAATCACGCTGTTATCGTGTTGGGGTGAATCACGCTGTTATCGTGTTGGGGTGAATCACGCTGTTATCGTGTTGGGGTGAATCACGCTGTTATAGTGTTGGGGTGAATCACGCTGTTATAGTGTTGGGGTGAATCACGCTGTTAGTGTTGGGGTGAATCACGCTGTTAGTGTTGGGGTGAATCACGCTGTTAGTGTTGGGGTGAATCACGCTGTTATAGTGTTGGGGTGAATCACGCTGTTATCGTGTTGGGGTGAATCACGCTGTTATAGTGTTGGGGTGAATCACGCTGTTATCATGTTGGGGTGAATCACGCTGTTATCATGTTGGGGTGAATCACGCTGTTATCATGTTGGGGTGAATCACGCTGTTATAGTGTTGGGGTGAATCACGCTGTTAGTGTTGGGGTGAAACACGCTGTTAGTGTTGGGGTGAATCACGCTGTTAGTGTTGGGGTGAATCACGCTGTTAGTGTTGGGGTGAATCACGCTGTTATCATGTTGGGGTGAATCACGCTGTTATAGTGTTGGGGTGAATCACGCTGTTAGTGTTGGGGTGAATCACGCTGTTAGTGTTGGGGTGAATCACGCTGTTAGTGTTGGGGTGAATCACGCTGTTAGTGTTGGGGTGAATCACGCTGTTATCGTGTTGGGGTGAATCACGCTGTTATAGTGTTGGGGTGAATCACGCTGTTATCATGTTGGGGTGAATCACGCTGTTATCATGTTGGGGTGAATCACGCTGTTATAGTGTTGGGGTGAATCACGCTGTTATAGTGTTGGGGTGAATCACGCTGTTATCATGTTGGGATGAATCACTCAGGCACATCTCCCTGGCTGCGGGTGCAGGTACTGCACGTATCACTGCCTCACCTTAGACATGTATATACAGCAGACTTGTTGCTGCCAGTGCCGGCAGTCGGGTGGAAGGATCGGCTGTCAGGTGGAATCAGTGGCCGGGTGAAGCCAGGCATGACACCCCAGCTCACCCTCACCCTGCCCAGGTTTAACCCCTTCACCTCCCCAGGACTCCGCCCTCCCGGGCTCCACATACTTCACAAAGAGCATTCTGCAGAAATAAAACCTAAACCCCTGCACAGCGCCCCCCGGGGAGAGGAACAGCTACTGCAATGTACCTGACAACCTGCCAGCAGGGGCAACACAACCCGTCACACACCAGTGTCAGGGCTACAAGGTCCTCACACTCCTCTACAATACATATAATAATACGTGTTATATCTATAGCGCCAACATATTCCGCAGCGCTGTACAATGTGTAGGGGTCAGATACAGACCGAGACATTACACAGAGAGTCATTACACACAATGGGACTGAGGGCCCTGCTCACAAGAGCTTACAATCTATGAGGTAGAGGGGGTGATATAGGAGGTAGCAGGGGGTGATATAGGAGGTAGCAGGGGGTGATATAGGAGGTAGCAGGGGGTGATATAGGAGGTAGCAGGGGGTGATATAGGGGGTAGCAGGGGGTGATATAGGAGGGAGCAGGGGGTGATATAGGAGGTAGCAGGGGGTGATATAGGAGGGAGCAGGGGGTGATATAGGAGGTAGCAGGGGGTGACACTAGAGGTAGCAGGGGGTGATATAGGAGGTAGCAGGGGGTGACATAGGAGGTAGCAGGGGGTGATATAGGAGGGAGCAGGGGGTGATATAGGAGGTAGCAGGGGGTGATATAGGAGGTAGCAGGGGGGGATATAGGAGGTAGCAGGGGGTGACATAGGAGGTAGCAGGGGGTGACACTAGAGGTAGCAGGGGGGATATAGGAGGTAGCAGGGGGTGATATAGGAGGTAGCAGGGGGTGATATAGGAGGGAGCAGGTGGTGATATAGGAGGGAGCAGGGGGTGATGTAGCAGGGGGGGATATAGGAGGGAGCAGGGGGTGATATAGGAGATAGCAGGGGGGTGATATAGGAGATAGCGGGGGGTGATATAGGAGGTAGCAGGGGGTGATATAGGAGGTAGCAGGGGGTGATATAGGAGGTAGCAGGGGGTGATATAGGAGGTAGCAGGGGGTGATATAGGAGATAGCAGGGGGTGATATAGGAGGTAGCAGGGGGTGATATAGGAGGTAGCAGGGGGTGATATAGGAGGTAGCAGAAGGGTGATATAGGAGGTAGCAGGGGGTGATATAGGAGGTAGCAGGGGGTGATATAGGAGGTAGCAGGGGGTGATATAGGAGGTAGCAGGGGGTGATATAGGAGGGAGCAGGGGGGATATAGGAGGTAGCAGGGGGGATATAGGAGGTAGCAGGGGGGTGATATAGGAGGTAGCAGGGGGTGATATAGGAGATAGCAGGGGGGTGATATAGGAGATAGCGGGGGGTGATATAGGAGGTAGCGGGGGGTGATATAGGAGGTAGCAGGGGGTGATATAGGAGGTAGCAGGGGGTGATATAGGAGGTAGCAGGGGGTGATATAGGAGGTAGCAGGGGGTGATATAGGAGGGAGCAGGGGGGGATATAGGAGGGAGCAGGGGGGTGATATAGGAGGTAGCAGGGGGTGATATAGGAGGTAGCAGGGGGTGATATAGGAGGGAGCAGGGGGTGATATAGGAGATAGCAGGGGGGTGATATAGGAGATAGCGGGGGGTGATATAGGAGGTAGCAGGGGGTGATATAGGAGGTAGCAGGGGGTGATATAGGAGGTAGCAGGGGGTGATATAGGAGGTAGCAGGGGGTGATATAGGAGGGAGCAGGGGGTGATATAGGAGGGAGCAGGGGGTGATATAGGAGGGAGCAGGGGGTGATATAGGAGGTAGCAGGGGGTGATATAGGAGGGAGCAGGGGGTGATATAGGAGGGAGCAGGGGGTGATATAGGAGGGAGCAGGGGGTGATATAGGAGGGAGCAGGGGGTGATGTAGCAGGGGGTGATATAGGAGGTAGAGGGGGTGATATAGGAGGTAGCAGGGGGTGATATAGGAGGTAGCAGGGGGTGATATAGGAGGGAGCAGGGGGTGATATAGGAGGGAGCAGGGGGTGATATAGGAGGGAGCAGGGGGTGATGTAGCAGGGGGTGATATAGGAGGTAGAGGGGGTGATATAGGAGGTAGCAGGGGGTGATATAGGAGGTAGCAGGGGGTGATATAGGAGGGAGCAGGGGGTGATATAGGAGGGAGCAGGGGGTGATATAGGAGGGAGCAGGGGGTGATGTAGCAGGGGGTGATATAGGAGGTAGAGGGGGTGATATAGGAGGGAGCAGGGGGTGATATAGGAGATAGCAGGGGGTGATATAGGAGGTAGCAGGGGGTGACATAGGAGGTAGCAGGGGGTGATATAGGAGGTAGCAGGGGGTGATATAGGAGATAGCAGGGGGGTGATATAGGAGATAGCAGGGGGGTGATATAGGAGATAGCGGGGGGTGATATAGGAGGTAGCAGGGGGTGATATAGGAGGTAACAGGGGGTGATATAGGAGGGAGCAGGGGGTGATATAGGAGGGAGCAGGGGGTGATGTAGCAGGGGGTGATATAGGAGGTAGAGGGGGTGATATAGGAGGGAGCAGGGGGTGATAGAGGAGGTAGCAGGGGGTGATATAGGAGGTAGCAGGGGGTGATATAGGAGGGAGCAGGGGGTGATATAGGAGGTAGCAGGGGGTGATATAGGAGGTAGCAGGGGGTGATATAGGAGGTAGCAGGGGGTGACATAGGAGGTAGCAGGGGGTGACATAGGAGGTAGCAGGGGGTGACATAGGAGGTAGCAGGGGGTGATATAGGAGGTAGCAGGGGGTGACATAGGAGGTAGCAGGGGGTGACATAGGAGGTAGCAGGGGGTGACATAGGAGGTAGCAGGGGGTGACATAGGAGGTAGCAGGGGGTGACATAGGAGGTAGCAGGGGGTGATATAGGAGGTAGCAGGGGGTGATATAGGAGATAGCAGGGGGTGATATAGGAGGTAGCAGGGGGTGATATAGGAGGTAGCAGGGGGATATAGGAGGTAGCAGGGGGTGATATAGGAGGTAGAGGGGGTGATATAGGAGGTAGCAGAAGGGTGATATAGGAGGTAGCAGGGGGTGATATAGGAGGTAGCAGGGGGTGATATAGGAGGTAGCAGGGGGTGATATAGGAGGTAGCAGGGGGTGATATAGGAGGTAGCAGGGGGGTGATATAGGAGATAGCAGGGGGTGATATAGGAGGTAGCAGGGGGGTGATATAGGAGGTAGCAGGGGGGTGATATAGGAGGTAGCAGGGGGTGATATAGGAGATAGCAGGGGGTGATATAGGAGGTAGCAGGGGGTGATATAGGAGGTAGCAGGGGGGTGATATAGGAGATAGCAGGGGGTGATATAGGAGATAGCAGGGGGGTGATATAGGAGGTAGCAGGGGGTGATATAGGAGGTAGCAGGGGGTGATATAGGAGGTAGCAGGGGGTGATATAGGAGGTAGCAGGGGGGTGATATAGGAGGTAGCAGGGGGTGATATAGGAGGTAGCAGAAGGGTGATATAGGAGGTAGCAGGGGGTGATATAGGAGGTAGAGGGGGTGATATAGGAGGTAGCAGAAGGGTGATATAGGAGGTAGCAGGGGGTGATATAGGAGGTAGCAGGGGGTGATATAGGAGGTAGCAGGGGGTGATATAGGAGGTAGAGGGGGTGATATAGGAGGTAACAGGGGGTGATATAGGAGGTAGAGGGGGTGACACTAGAGGTAGTGGGGGGTGATATAGGAGGTAGCAGGGGGTGATATAGGAGGTAGCAGGGGGGGATATAGGAGGTAGCAGGGGGTGATATAGGAGGTAGCAGGGGGTGATATAGGAGGTAGCAGGGGGTGACACTAGAGGTAGCAGGGGGTGATATAGGAGGTAGCAGGGGGTGATATAGGAGGTAGCAGGGGGGGATATAGGAGGGAGCAGGGGGTGATATAGGAGGTAGCAGGGGGTGACACTAGAGGTAGCAGGGGGGTGATATAGGAGGTAGCAGGGGGTGATATAGGAGGTAGCAGGGGGTGATATAGGAGGTAGCAGGGGGTGACACTAGAGGTAGCAGGGGGGTGATATAGGAGGTAGCAGGGGGTGATATAGGAGGTAGCAGGGGGTGATATAGGAGGTAGCAGGGGGGGATATAGGAGGGAGCAGGGGGTGATATAGGAGGGAGCAGGGGGTGATATAGGAGGGAGCAGGGGGTGATATAGGGGGTAGCAGGGGGTGATATAGGAGGTAGCAGGGGGGTGATATAGGAGGTAGCAGGGGGTGATATAGGAGGTAGCAGGGGGTGACACTAGAGGTAGCGGGGGGTGATATAGGAGGTAGCAGGGGCGGCATTACTTATACAGGGGTCAGACACTTCTGTAATAGAGGTGACTGTCATTACACAGACATAAGACTTTATGAGCCGTCACCAGTCGTGTCCTGTAACATGTGGATGGAGCTCGGACAGATAAAGTTATCCTGAGATGACATCATATCATGTGGGGTAATGTGGGGGCGGGGACAGAGGAGGGGAAGGGTTTACGTTAGACATTGTGATCGGCCGCTCTGATAAGATGCGTCTTTAGTTTGTGTTTGAAGCTGTAGAAATTGGGAGTTCCTCTGATTGTCCGGGGTAGAGCATTCCAGAGAAGTGGTGCAGCCCGGGAGAAGTCTTGTATACGAGCGGGGGAGGTTCTGATAATAGAGGATGGAAGTGTTAGGTCATTGAGTGAGCGGAGAGCACGGGTTGGGCGGTAGACAGAGATGAGGGAGTTAATGTATGGAGGTGCGGCATTATGGAGAGCCTTGTGGGGGAGGGGGAGAACTTTATATTTTATTCTATAATGAATAGGCAGCCAGTGTAGTGACTGGCACAGACCGGAGGCCTCGCTGTAGTGACTGGCACAGACCGGAGGCCTCGCTGTAGTGACCGGCACAGCCCGGAGGCATCGCTGTAGTGACCGGCACAGACCCGAGGCATCGCTGTAGTGACCGGCACAGACCCGAGGCATCGCTGTAGTGACCGGCACAGACCGGAGGCCTCGCTGTAGTGACCGGCACAGACCGGAGGCCTCGCTGTAGTGACCGGCACAGACCGGAGGCCTCGCTGTAGTGACCGGCACAGACCGGAGGCCGCTGTAGTGACCGGCACAGACCGGAGGCCTCGCTGTAGTGACCGGCACAGACCGGAGGCCTCGCCGTAGTGACCGGCACAGACCGGAGGCCTCGCCGTAGTGACCGGCACAGACCGGAGGCCTCGCCGTAGTGACCGGCACAGACCGGAGGCCTCGCTGTAGTGACCGGCACAGACCGGAGGCCTCGCTGTAGTGACCGGCACAGACCGGAGGCCTCGCTGTAGTGACCGGCACAGACCGGAGGCCTCGCTGTAGTGACCGGCACAGACCGGAGGCCTCCCTGTAGTGACCGGCACAGACCGGAGGCCTCGCCGTAGTGACCGGCACAGACCGGAGGCATCGCCGTAGTGACCGGCACAGACCGGAGGCCTCGCTGTAGTGACCGGCACAGACCGGAGGCCTCGCTGTAGTGACCGGCACAGACCGGAGGCCTCGCTGTAGTGACCGGCACAGACCGGAGGCCTCGCTGTAGTGACTGGCACAGACCGGAGGCCTCGCTGTAGTGACCGGCACAGACCGGAGGCCGCTGTAGTGACCGGCACAGACCGGAGGCCTCGCTGTAGTGACCGGCACAGACCGGAGGCCTCGCCGTAGTGACCGGCACAGACCGGAGGCCTCGCTGTAGTGACCGGCACAGACCGGAGGCCTCGCTGTAGTGACCGGCACAGACCCGAGGCCTCGCTGTAGTGACTGGCACAGACCGGAGGCCTCGCTGTAGTGACCGGCACAGACCGGAGGCCGCTGTAGTGACCGGCACAGACCGGAGGCCTCGCTGTAGTGACCGGCACAGACCGGAGGCCTCGCCGTAGTGACCGGCACAGACCCGAGGCCTCGCTGTAGTGACCGGCACGGACCGGAGGCCTCGCTGTAGCGTCTAGCCTGATAGATGAGCCTGGCCGCTGCATTCAGAATAGATTGTAGAGGGGAGAGTTTAGTGAGGGGAAGACGGATTAGTAAGGAGTTACAGTAGTCAAGGCGAGAATGAATCAGAGAGACAATAAGACCCCGAGGCAGCGGGCGAGGTGCCAGGGATCCAGCGGCCCTGGAAAGAGCCAGGCATTTGCTTACCCTGAGGGTCTCCCGCCATGTGCGGTTGCGGGGTGGTGTAGTTGTGCGACACAGGCAGTTGGAGGGTGATAATAGGGGTCTGCTCCGCAGGATCGGGGTCCATCTCACGGACATTGGCCTGGATATCTTCTTGTCTGGCATACAGGATGGTATTGAGAGGGCCTTATTTATGTTGTTGGAGGGGGGTCGGACCCCAGTGTAGGGTTACACCGTGCTCCGGTGGCTTGTTGGCAGGACCTTGTTTCCTCCCCTTTGGCGTTTGGAGAGAAGAGGAGAGGTGCGTCACCCGCTGAATATCACTTACGTGCCCACCGTGGGCGGTGGCGGGTATTCTGGTGACCTGTATACTTAGAAGTTGTAGATCCAGCTCACCAAAGCATATATAAATGTTGTATATTACCGTGTTCCTAGGAAGCCCGGAAACTGATGGGACTTTAACCAGTAGATAATGAAGACTTTCAAATGGTGTAAAATCCAGCTTCAAACCAGGTATCACGTAAGAAGATTTCTTAAAACATAACTTTTATTTTCGGGTCAAAGAAATAATAAAAATGTTACAAAGTAACATAGAGTAGACAAAAAAGTCAAAGCATTGTGAAAGGCTACGCGTTTCTGGACAAAGCGTGTCCCTTCTTCATGGCCTACTACTACAAGTTAAAAGGTACGTATAAATAGAAACACCTAAATTGACCACTCCTCTCCTTCTACTAACCCTTTCTATTCCAAATACAAAAGTTATATAAATGCGTATATATATAAATTGAAAACATATGAAAATAACATACAATATAATAAACAAATCCATACAACACAATATAATATAACTGTAATGCTGTAATAATCGGAAAAAACACACTTGCTCAAGCAAATATATGCAAAACATTATCAAATATAACTCTAATTTAATACTCAATTTAAAATTACCAATTATGACTAGTCATGTGATCGAATCTAAACACCAAGCCAATACTTACTATAGCACAATAAAACCTGAGCAATAGGTTATGTTACATGTTACATGATTCTCATGTGACTTGTCATGTGTTATTTCGCCCCTCCTGGTATACGTCATGTGGCGGGTTGCCATGGTTACCGGACTAGTTGTTTTGGGCGGAATAGATTATTGAAGATATGGGAAGTCATCAGAGCACATTAATGCTTGAAGAACAGCGGATAATGGTATTTTGATTTCAGGTTGGATTTATTATAGATGTTGGGTAATTTTAAATTGAGTATTAAATTAGAGTTATATTTGATAATGTTTTGCATATATTTGCTTGAGCAAGTGTGTTTTTTCCGATTATTACAGCATTACAGTTATATTATATTGTGTTGTATGGATTTGTTTATTATATTGTATGTTATTTTCATATGTTTTCAATTTATATATATACGCATTTATATAACTTTTGTATTTGGAATAGAAAGGGTTAGTAGAAGGAGAGGAGTGGTCAATTTAGGTGTTTCTATTTATACGTACCTTTTAACTTGTAGTAGTAGGCCATGAAGAAGGGACACGCTTTGTCCAGAAACGCGTAGCCTTTCACAATGCTTTGACTTTTTTGTCTACTCTATGTTACTTTGTAACATTTTTATTATTTCTTTGACCCGAAAATAAAAGTTATGTTTTAAGAAATCTTCTTACGTGATACCTGGTTTGAAGCTGGATTTTACACCATTTGAAATTCTGGTGACCTGCCTTGCAGTTCGTCATGGGATAGCAGGGTTCTGCTAATATGTTTTTGTTAATAAAGCTGTGGCCGACAAATTTACCCGTAACGAGTGTCTGGTGCCTTATACAACTCCAATGGACCAATGGACACCACCTGCGGCAGCATCTGCAGCCAACTCAAACCCCGAACTCTGTGCTACCGAAGATACCAAGCAAGCCACTGGCCGGACCGCTGCACGCCGAGCAGCCCAGAAGATGTAAGAGTGTCCCAAAATCCAGATGATCGGGTGCATGCCTAAGGAGGAAAACCAAAAACAAAGGACCAACAAGAAACTAGAGACCAGGGGTAAGAGAGAGGTGTGTTTTTTTTTTTTTTTTTTTTTTATTTCTTTGTAAAAAATTAACCCCAATAAACCACCCGGCACTAAAAGGAAAGACGCAACGTAAAAAACTAAAGAGTGAGCAGACCCGGGCGAACATACCGCCAATAGCAACTCCACCTCCATCTACCAATACGCTTGACCTCCTCCTCAGTGAGGCGCAAGGTAAACATAAGATATTATTCGGAACGAATAACGAACATCGAATATTTTACTGTTCACTCATCTCTAGGAGAAAGCAGTCCTTACCAAGAGAGAGAGAGAGAGAGAGAGAGAGAGAGTGCAGTGTGAAGGTGAATGGGAAAAGGACAGCATACTTCCAACAGGCCCGAGGGGTCAGACAAGGCTGTAGCCTGAGCCCAACGCTCTTCAACATCTACATCAATGAACTGGCTACAGCCCTGGAGACCTCACCAACCCCAGGCCTCACCCTGAACGACCGGGAGGTGAAGTTCCTGCTATACGCTGATGACCTCCTACTCCTGGCCCCCACCGAGAAAGACCTCCAAGAAAGCCTGTCCGTGCTGGAAAAATTCAGCACCACATGGGCCCTACCCATCAACCAGAAGAAGACCAAAGTCATGGTATTTCAGAAGAAGGGCCACAATAAAGCCTCCACCACCCCACAATTCACACTGAACGGCTCCACACTGGAGAAAACCAACAGCTACACCTACCTGGGGCTGGAGCTCAGCCAATCAGGAAGCTTCAAAGCAGCAATAGAAACCCTGAAAGCAAAAGCCTGCAGAACCTTCTACGCCATCAGAAGACAACTGTACCACCTCAAACCACCGGTGAGGGTCTGGATGAAGATATTTGACGCTGTCATCTCCCCGATCCTTCTCTATGGCAGTGAGGTTTGGGGCCCAGCCACCTACCCAGACCAGTCAAGGTGGGATTCCAGCCCAACAGAGAACTTCCACCTGGAGTTCTGCAAATACCTGCTCCATGTCCATCGCAACACCACCAACATGGCCTGCAGGGCAGAGCTAGGCAGACTCCCCCTATGGCTCACCATACAGAAGAGGGCGCTAGCTTTCCAGGCACACATCCAGGGGAGCGACTCCTACCACCACCAAGCATGGCTAAGCCACCTGAGCAAATACAGAGTACAGCATTCGGCCAATCAACACTGGTTCTTCCGGAGGAGGCGGAGTCTAAGATTGGTCCTCAGCAGTCTCCATTTTGGTCCGATCTCAGATGTAGCAGAGCTGGCTGTGCGTTCAACACTGCTACATCTGAGATCGGACCACAATGGAGACTGCTGTGGAGCAATCTTAGACTCCGCCTCCTCTGGCAGAACCAATGTTGATTGGCCGGGTGCTGTACTCTGTATTCGTCCAAACACTGGTCATTGCATTCCTATGGGAAAAAGTCAGCTCCGGCATATCGCAAGCTGCCAGGGATCCCGATGAGATAGTGGCGTAATACAGCTACTTGGGGTTTGATATTCATTCGAACAGTCGAGTTTTGAGGGGCTACTCGAATTGAATATCGAACTTCGAACATTTCACTGTTCGCTCATCTCTACTCTACATCCTACTGGGAGAAGAGACCACTGTGGAGATCGCTGCCCAATACGTGTCCAGCTGTCACCAAAGGAGGGGGAGATAAGACCCCAAGGACTGTTATACCCCAAATCACCCACCCCCCATAACCACCACTCTCCCCCCCCCTCACTTTACTTGCTTTGGCAATGCCAATTATCTATTCGGACGTGCCAATAAAGCTTATTTGATTTGATTTGAGAGAGCAGTTAACCCCTCGTCCTCCAGCTCTCCGTCCCTATGAGGCGTCTAGACTCCCTTCTCCACCAAACATGTAGAAGACACGAATCCTCTTCTATAAATATCTGCACATCCTGTTTGTTCGGGACAAGATTCAAGTTATTTGTAAACAGCGAAAATCTGGCGATGGACGACCGGCGGCGGCGGAGAGGAGGAAGAGCCAGAGTGCCAGGAGCAACCCACAGACTGCTAAACCGAGCCCATTCAGATGGAGATGATACCTTAGGTATTATCTATCCCCATCCTGTGGCGTCTTCTGTATTATCTATCCCCATCCTGTGGCGTCTTCTGTATTATCTAACCCCATCCTGTGCAGCCTTCTGTATTATCTATCCCCATCCTGTGCAGCGTTCTGTATTATCTATCCCCATCCTGTGGAGCCTTCTGTATTATCTATCCCCATCCTGTGCAGCCTTCTGTATTATCTAACCCCATCCTGTGCAGCCTTCTGTATTATCTATCCCTATCCTGTGCAGCCTTCTGTATTATCTATCCCCATCCTGTGCAGCCTTCTGTATTATCTATCCCCATCCTGTGCAGCCTTCTGTATTATCTATCCCCATCCTGAGGAGTCTTCTGTATTATCTATCCCCATCCTGTGCAGCCTTCTGTATTATCTATCCCCATCCTGTGCAGCCTTCTGTATGATCTATCCCCCATCCTGTGCAGTCTTCTGTATTATCTAGCCCCATCCTGTGCAGCCTTCTGTATGATCTATCCCCCATCCTGTGCAGTCTTCTGTATTATCTATCCCCATCCTGTGGAGTCTTCTGTATTATCTATCCCCATCCTGTGGAGTCTTCTGTATTATCTATCCCCATCCTGTGCAGCGTTCTGTATTATCTAACCCCATCCTGTGCAGTCTTCTGTATTATCTATCCCCATCCTGTGCAGCGTTCTGTATTATCTAACCCCATCCTGTGCAGTCTTCTGTATTATCTATCCCCATCCTGTGCAGCCTTCTGTATTATCTATCCCCATCCTGTGCAGCCTTCTGTATTATCTAACCCCATCCTGTGCAGTCTTCTGTATTATCTATCCTTATCCTGTGCAGCCTTCTGTATTATCTATCCCCATCCTGTGCAGCCTTCTGTATTATCTATCCCCCATCCTGAAGAGTCTTCTGTATTATCTATCCCCATCCTGTGCAGCCTTCTGTATTATCTATCCCCATCCTGTGCAGCCTTCTGTATTATCTATCCCCCATCCTGAGGAGTCTTCTGTATTATCTATCCCCATCCTGTGCAGCCTTCTGTATGATCTATCCCCATCCTGAGGAGTCCTCTGTATTATCTATCCCCATCCTGTGCAGCCTTCTGTATTATCTATCCCCATCCTGTGCAGCCTTCTGTATTATCTATCCCCCATCCTGAGGAGTCTTCTGTATTATCTATCCCCATCCTGTGCAGCCTTCTGTATTATCTATCCCCATCCTGAGGAGTCTTCTGTATTATCTATCCCCATCCTGAGGAGTCTTCTGTATTATCTATCCCCATCCTGTGCAGCCTTCTGTATTATCTATCCCCATCCTGTGCAGCCTTCTGTATTATCTATCCCCCATCCTGAGGAGTCTTCTGTATTATCTATCCCCATCCTGTGCAGCCTTCTGTATTATCTATCCCCATCCTGTGCAGCCTTCTGTATTATCTATCCCCATCCTGTGCAGCCTTCTGTATTATCTATCCCCATCCTGTGCAGCCTTCTGTATTATCTATCCCCATCCTGAGGAGTCTTCTGTATTATCTATCCCCATCCTGAGGAGTCTTCTGTATTATCTATCCCCATCCTGTGCAGCCTTCTGTATTATCTATCCCCATCCTGTGCAGCCTTCTGTATTATCTATCCCCATCCTGTGCAGCCTTCTGTATTATCTATCCCCATCCTGTGCAGCCTTCTGTATTATCTATCCCCATCCTGTGCAGCCTTCTGTATTATCTATCCCCATCCTGTGCAGCCTTCTGTATTATCTATCCCCATCCTGTGCAGCCTTCTGTATTATCTATCCCCATCCTTTGCAGTCTTCTGTATTATCTATCCCCATCCTATGGAGTCTTCTGTATTATCTATCCCCATCCTGAGGAGTCTTCTGTATTATCCATCCCCATCCTGTGCAGCCTTCTGTATTATCTGGTCACCACATGTCCACAGCCCTGGTCACTCTTTGTCCACTGTCTTGAGCCCTGGTCACCACATGTCCACATCCCTGATCACTACACATCTCCAGGACTGTTTGTATCGGCTCGGTGCAGGTTCTTAGTCTCCTGCCCTGGTCTGTGATCCTGGTAGACGGGCTCCGGTTCTTAGTCTCCTGCCCCTGGTCTGTGATCCTGGTAGTCGGGTTCCGGTTCTCAGTCTCCTGCCCCTGGTCTGTGATCCTGGTTGGTGGGGCTCTGGTTCTTAGTCTCCTGCCCCTGGTCTGTGATCCTGGTAGTCGGGTTCCGGTTCTCAGTCTCCTGCCCCTGGTCTGTGGTCCTGGTAGTCGGGCTCTGGTTCTCAGTCTCCTGCCCCGGTCTGTGATCCTGGTTGGTGGGGCTCTGGTTCTTAGTCTCCTGCCCCTGGTCTGTGATCCTGGTAGTCGGGTTCCAGTTCTCAGTCTCCTGCCACTGGTCTGTGGTCCTGGTAGTCGGGCTCTGGTTCTCAGTCTCCTGCCCCTGGTCTGTGATCCTGGTTGGTGGGGCTCTGGTTCTTAGTCTCCTGCCCCTGGTCTGTGATCCTGGTAGTCGGGCTCTGGTTCTCAGTCTCCTGCCCCTGGTCTGTGATCCTGGTAGATGGGCTCCGGTTCTCAGTCTCCCGCCCCTGGTCTGTGGTCCTGGTAGTCGGGCTCCGGTTCTTAGTCTCCTGCCCCTGGTCTGTGATCCTGGTAGTCGGGTTCCGGTTCTCAGTCTCCTGCCCCTGGTCTGTGATCCTGGTAGTCGGGTTCCGGTTCTCAGTCTCCTGCCCCTGGTCTGTGATCCTGGTAGTCGGGCTCTGGTTCTTAGTCTCCTGCCCCTGGTCTGTGATCCTGGTTGGTGGGGCTCTGGTTCTTAGTCTGCTGCCCCTGGTCTGTGATCCTGGTAGTCGGGTTCCGGTTCTCAGTCTCCTGCCCCTGGTCTGTGGTCCTGGTAGTCGGGCTCTGGTTCTCAGTCTTCTGCCCCTGGTCTGTGGTCCTGGTAGTCGGGCTCTGGTTCTCAGTCTCCTGCCCCTGGTCTGTAATCCTGGTAGTCGGGCTCTGGTTCTCAGTCTCCTGCCCCTGGTCTGTAATCCTGGTAGTCGGGCTCTGGTTCTTAGTCTCCTGCCCCTGGTCTGTGGTCCTGGTAGTCGGGCTCTGGTTCTTAGTCTCCTGCCCCTGGTCTGTGGTCCTGGTAGATGGGCTCCGGTTCTTAGTCTCCCGCCCCTGGTCTGTGGTCCTGGTAGTCGGGCTCCGGTTCTCAGTCTCCCGCCCCTGGTCTGTGGTCCTGGTAGTCGGGCTCCGGTTCTCAGTCTCCCGCCCCTGGTCTGTGGTCCTGGTAGTCGGGCTCTGGTTCTCAGTCTCCTGCTCCTGGTCTGTGGTCCTGGTAGTCGGGCTCCGGTTCTTAGTCTCCTGCCCCTGGTCTGTGATCCTGGTAGATGGGCTCCGGTTCTCAGTCTCCCGCCCCTGGTCTGTGGTCCTGGTAGTCGGGCTCCGGTTCTTAGTCTCCCGCCCATGGTCTGTGGTCCTGGTAGTCGGGCTCCGGTTCTCAGTCTCCCGCCCCTGGTCTGTGGTCCTGGTAGTCGGGCTCCGGTTCTCAGTCTCCCGCCCCTGGTCTGTGGTCCTGGTAGATGGGCTCTGGTTCTTAGTCTCCCGCCCCTGGTCTGTGGTCCTGGTAGTTGGGCTCCGGTTCTTAGTCTCCCGCCCCTGGTCTGTGGTCCTGGTAGTTGGGCTCCGGTTCTTAGTCTCCCGCCCCTGGTCTGTGGTCCTGGTAGTTGGGCTCCGGTTCTCAGTCTCCTGCCCCTGGTCTGTGGTCCTGGTAGTTGGGCTCCGGTTCTTAGTCTCCCGCCCCTGGTCTGTGGTCCTGGTAGTTGGGCTCTGGTTCTTAGTCTCCCGCCCCTGGTCTGTGGTCCTGGTAGATGGGCTCCGGTTCTTAGTCTCCCGCCCCTGGTCTGTGGTCCTGGTAGATGGGCTCCGGTTCTTAGTCTCCTGCCCCTGGTCTGTGGTCCTGGTAGATGGGCTCCGGTTCTTAGTCTCCTGCCCCTGGTCTGTGGTCCTGGTAGATGGGCTCCGGTTCTTAGTCTCCTGCCCCTGGTCTGTGGTCCTGGTAGATGGGCTCCGGTTCTTAGTCTCCTGCCCCTGGTCTGTGGTCCTGGTAGATGGGCTCCGGTTCTTAGTCTCCTGCCCCTGGTCTGTGGTCCTGGTAGTCGAGCTCCGGTTCTCAGTCTCCTGCCCCTGGTCTGTGGTCCTGGTAGTTGGGCTCCGGTTCTCAGTCTCCTGCCCCTGGTCTGTGGTCCTGGTAGATGGGCTCCGGTTCTTAGTCTCCTGCCCCTGGTCTGTGGTCCTGGTAGTCGGGCTCTGGTTCTTAGTCTCCTGCCCCTGGTCTGTGGTCCTGGTAGTCGGGCTCCGGTTCTTAGTCTCCTGCCCCTGGTCTGTGATCCTGGTAGTCGGGCTCTGGTTCTTAGTCTCCTGCCCCTGGTCTGTGATCCTGGTAGTCGGGTTCCGGTTCTCAGTCTCCTGCCCCTGGTCTGTGGTCCTGGTAGTCGGGCTCCGGTTCTCAGTCTCCTGCCCCTGGTCTGTGGTCCTGGTAGTCGGGCTCCGGTTCTCAGTCTCCTGCCCCTGGTCTGTGGTCCTGGTAGTCGGGCTCCGGTTCTTAGTCTCCTGCCCCTGGTCTGTGGTCCTGGTAGATGGGCTCCGGTTCTTAGTCTCCCGCCCCTGGTCTGTGGTCCTGGTAGATGGGCTCCGGTTCTTAGTCTCCCGCCCCTGGTCTGTGGTCCTGGTAGATGGGCTCCGGTTCTTAGTCTCCCGCCCCTGGTCTGTGGTCCTGGTAGTCGGGCTCCGGTTCTTAGTCTCCCGCCCCTGGTCTGTGGTCCTGGTAGATGGGCTCCGGTTCTTAGTCTCCTGCCCCTGGTCTGTGGTCCTGGTAGATGGGCTCCGGTTCTTAGTCTCCTGCCCCTGGTCTGTGGTCCTGGTAGATGGGTTCCGGTTCTTAGTCTCCTGCCCCTGGTCTGTAATCCTGGTAGTCGGGCTCTGGTTCTTAGTCTCCTGCCCCTGGTCTGTGGTCCTGGTAGTTGGGCTCTGGTTCTCAGTCTCCTGCCCCTGGTCTGTGGTCCTGGTGATGGGCTCCGGTTCTCAGTCTCCTGCCCCTGGTCTGTAATCCTGGTAGTCGGGCTCTGGTTCTTAGTCTCCTGCCCCTGGTCTGTGGTCCTGGTAGTTGGGCTCTGGTTCTTAGTCTCCCGCCCCTGGTCTGTGGTCCTGGTAGATGGGCTCCGGTTCTTAGTCTCCCGCCCCTGGTCTGTGGTCCTGGTAGTCGGGCTCCGGTTCTCAGACTCCCGCCCCTGGTCTGTGGTCCTGGTAGATGGGCTCCGGTTCTCAGTCTCCCGCCCCTGGTCTGTGGTCCTGGTAGTCGGGCTCCGGTTCTTAGTCTCCCGCCCCTGGTCTGTGGTCCTGGTAGTTGGGCTCTGGTTCTTAGTCTCCTGCCCCTGGTCTGTGGTCCTGGTAGTTGGGCTCCGGTTCTTAGTCTCCCGCCCCTGGTCTGTGGTCCTGGTAGTCGGGCTCCGGTTCTTAGTCTCCCGCCCCTGGTCTGTGGTCCTGGTAGATGGGCTCCGGTTCTCAGTCTCCTGCCCCTGGTCTGTGGTCCTGGTAGATGGGCTCTGGTTCTTAGTCTCCTGCCCCTGGTCTGTGGTCCTGGTAGATGGGCTCCGGTTCTTAGTCTCCCGCCCCTGGTCTGTGGTCCTGGTAGTCGGGCTCCGGTTCTTAGTCTCCCGCCCCTGGTCTGTGGTCCTGGTAGTTGGGCTCCGGTTCTCAGTCTCCTGCCCCTGGTCTGTGGTCCTGGTAGTTGGGCTCCGGTTCTTAGTCTCCCGCCCCTGGTCTGTGGTCCTGGTAGTTGGGCTCTGGTTCTTAGTCTCCTGCCCCTGGTCTGTGGTCCTGGTAGTTGGGCTCCGGTTCTCAGTCTCCTGCCCCTGGTCTGTGGTCCTGGTAGTCGGGCTCCAGTTCTTAGTCTCCCGCCCCTGGTCTGTGGTCCTGGTAGTCGGGTTCCGGTTCTCAGTCTCCTGCCCCTGGTCTGTGGTCCTGGTAGTCGGGTTCCGGTTCTCAGTCTCCCGCCCCTGGTCTGTGGTCCTGGTAGTTGGGCTCCGGTTCTCAGTCTCCTGCCCCTGGTCTGTGGTCCTGGTAGTCGGGCTCCGGTTCTTAGTCTCCTGCCCCTGGTCTGTGGTCCTGGTAGTCGGGTTCCGGTTCTCAGTCTCCCGCCCCTGGTCTGTGGTCCTGGTAGTCGGGTTCCGGTTCTCAGTCTCCCGCCCCTGGTCTGTGGTCCTGGTAGTTGGGCTCCGGTTCTCAGTCTCCTGCCCCTGGTCTGTGGTCCTGGTAGTCGGGCTCCGGTTCTCAGTCTCCTGCCCCTGGTCTGTGGTCCTGGTAGTCGGGCTCCAGTTCTTAGTCTGCCGCCCCTGGTCTGTGGTCCTGGTAGTCGGGCTCTGGTTCTCAGTCTCCTGCCCCTGGTCTGTGGTCCTGGTAGTCGGGCTCCGGTTCTTAGTCTGCCGCCCCTGGTCTGTGGTCCTGGTAGTCGGGCTCCGGTTCTTAGTCTGCCGCCCCTGGTCTGTGGTCCTGGTAGTCGGGCTCTGGTTCTCAGTCTCCTGCCCCTGGTCTGTGGTCCTGGTAGATGGGCTCCGGTTCTTAGTCTCCTGCCCCTGGTCTGTGGTCCTGGTAGTTGGGCTCCGGTTCTCAGTCTCCTGCCCCTGGTCTGTGGTCCTGGTAGATGGGCTCCGGTTCTCAGTCTCCTGCCCCTGGTCTGTGGTCCTGGTAGTTGGGCTCCGGTTCTCAGTCTCCCGCCCCTGGTCTGTGGTCCTGGTAGTTGGGCTCCGGTTCTCAGTCTCCTGCCCCTGGTCTGTGGTCCTGGTAGTCGGGCTCCGGTTCTTAGTCTGCCGCCCCTGGTCTGTGATCCTGGTAGTTGGGCTCCGGTTCTCAGTCTCCTGCCCCTGGTCTGTGGTCCTGGTAGTCGGGCTCCGGTTCTCAGTCTCCTGCCCCTGGTCTGTGGTCCTGGTAGTCGGGTTCCGGTTCTCAGACTCCCGCTGCCTCTCTAGTCACTGGTGAGTGGACATACTGAGTACAGATTGCAGGATCGGCGCTCGCTGCTCCGGGGCAGATAGGAGGAGGAGGAGGAGGAGGAGGAGGAAGATTCCCGGGAATTGGAGTGGAGACGACGTAACCCTTTGTGGTCACAATGACCCAGCGCTGCGCGGATTAGTGTCTGCGCTCCTCGTGTGCCGCCGCCGCCGCGCTAATTCTGGATGTCTGATTTCCATTTGTATTGGGTGACGCCGTTCACACGGGGACGGAGCCGTCTCTTCTGCGCTTCCTCCACATTCACCCCCCCATCACCGGGGATTGTCCCCCGAGGGTTCTCCTGCTTTTTTGGCTTCTTAAAATGAATGATTTTCTTAATCCCTGGTGAATGCGTTGGCATGGAAACCTCGCCGTCTGCGCCGCGCTCCGAGGAGGCATTCAGCCATTCCAACCTGCTTAATGCGTTTCCTAAAACAAGCGGGAACACTCCTGTACAGGGGCAATGGTCCGCAGTAGTGGGCACCAGACGTCAGGGGCCACGAGCTCCACTCACATGGTCATTCACACCATATCAATGTCCTACAAGAAGGGGAACAAGTATGGAAGATCTCCGAGACCTACAAAGGGAGCCCTCCGCCCTCGGCGGCCCAAGATATGGGAATCACATGAAGTTCTAGAAGTGAAGGCATCTCCAACCCGTGGACATAAACCAACCATACACAAGAGCCCAAAAGATCAGCCTCGTCATAAAATGTCCTCCAGAGGCCACCCTGGTGATGGAAGACAACTAGGAGGTCAATGGATGGTCCACCCTGGTGATGGAGGTCAATGGATGGTCCACCCTGATGATGGAGGTCAATGGATGGTCCACCCTGATGATGGAGGTCAATGGATGGTCCACCCTGATGATGGAGGTCAATGGATGGTCCACCCTGATGATGGAGGTCAATGGATGGTCCACCCTGATGATGGAGGACAACCAGGAGGTCAGTGGATGGTCCAAGCTGGTGATGGAGGACAACCAGGAGGTCAGTGGATGGTCCAAGCTGGTGATGGAGGACAACCAGGAGGTCAATGGATGGTCCACCCTGGTGATGGAGGTCAATGGATGGTCCACCCTGGTGATCGGTGGTAGATGAGTGGCTATGATGTGCCCTGTTGTGGTTGTCATAGAGATGGTCCTGTAACGTGGGATCTTCTGTCCTCATGAATGGTCTCCATACAAGGACCCCACAGAGTCCTCTAATGATATGTCCTCCAGAGGCTCCGAGTCCTGGACCTGGTCTATTAGTGCCAACATATTCCACTGCACTGTACAGAGCCTGCGATCTCGTCGTCCCCATAGGAGCTCACAATCTAAACAGTACAGGTATTGTATGTAGGAGAAACAATACCACGTGGGGCTGAGGACTCCAGTGCTGGAGGTTAGTCAGTCATGAGGCTTACCTCTGCTCACTGAGCCCTGATACTAACCACTGAGCCATGTGGATAAGCACTGAGCCCTGATACTAACCACTGAACCCCGCTACTAACCTGTGAGCCATGTGGATAAGCACTGAGCCCCGATACTAACCACTGAGCCCTGATACTAACCACTGAGCCATATGGATAAGCACTGAGCCCCAATACTAACCACTGAGCCCTGATACTGACCACTGAGCCCTGATACTAACCACTGAGCCCTGATACTAACCACTGAACCCCGCTACTAACCTGTGAGCCATGTGGATAAGCACTGAGCCCCGATACTAACCACTGAGCCCTGATACTAACCACTGAGCCATATGGATAAGCACTGAGCCCCAATACTAACCACTGAGCCCTGATACTGACCACTGAGCCCCGATACTAACCACTGAGCCCTGATACTAACCACTGAGCCATATGGATAAGCGCTGAGCCCCGATACTAACCACTGAGCCCTGATACTGACCACTGAGCCCTGATACTAACCACTGAGCCATATGGATAAGCGCTGAGCCCCGATACTAACCACTGAGCACTGATACTAACCACTGAGCCCTGATACTAACCACTGAGCCCTGATACTAACCACTGAGCCATATGGATAAGCGCTGAGCCCTGATACTAACCACTGAACCCCGATACTGACCACTGAGCCCTGATACTAACCACTGAGCCATGTGGATAAGCACTGAGCCCTGATACTAACCACTGAACCCTGATACTGACCACTGAGCCCTGATACTAACCACTGAGCCATGTGGATAAGCACTGAGCCCTGATACTAACCACTGAACCCTGATACTAACCACTGAACCCCGCTACTAACCTGTGAGCCATGTGGATAAGCACTGAGCCCCGATACTAACCACTGAGCCCTGATACTAACCACTGAGCCATATGGATAAGCGCTGAGCCCCGATACTAACCACTGAGCCCTGATACTGACCACTGAGCCCTGATACTAACCACTGAGCCATGTGGATAAGCACTGAGCCCCGATACTAACCACTGAGCCCTGATACTAACCACTGAGCCATATGGATAAGAGCTGAGCCCTGATACTAACCACTGAACCCCGCTACTAACCTGTGAGCCATGTGGATAAGCACTGAGCCCCGATACTAACCACTGAGCCCTGATACTAACCACTGAGCCATATGGATAAGCGCTGAGCCCTGATACTAACCACTGAACCCCGATACTGACCACTGAGCCCTGATATTAACCACTGAGCCATGATACTAACCACTGAGCCCCAATACTAACCACTGAGCCCCGATACTAACCTCTGAAGCATGTGGATAAGCTAACTCTAGTGGTCACACACAGCACTACAGGTCAGTATACAGCTGCCACTAGTGGTCGCACACAGTACTACAGGTCAGTATACAGCTGCCACTAGTGGTCGCACAAAGGACTACAGGTCAGTAAACAGCTGCCACTAGTGGTCGCACAAAGGACTACAGGTCAGTATACAGCTGCTACTAGTGGTCACACACAGCACTACAGGTCAGTATACAGCTGCCCCTAGTGGTCACACACAGGACTACAGGTCAGTATACAGCTGCCACTAGTGGTCACACACAGCACTACAGGTCAGTATACAGCTGCCCCTAGTGGTCACACACAGGACTACAGGTCAGTATACAGCTGCCACTAGTGGTCACACACAGCACTACAGGTCAGTATACAGCTGCCACTAGTGGTCACACACAGGACTACAGGTCAGTATACAGCTGCCCCCAGTGGTCACACACAGGAGTACAGGTCAGTATACAGCTGCCCCCAGTGGTCACACACAGCACTACAGGTCAGTATACAGCTGCCACTAGTGGTCACACACAGGACTACAGGTCAGTATACAGCTGCCACTAGTGGTCACACACAGTACTACAGGTCAGTATACAGCTGCCCCTAGTGGTCACACACAGTACTACAGGTCAGTATACAGCTGCCACTAGTGGTCACACACAGCACTACAGGTCAGTATACAGCTGCCACTAGTGGTCACACACAGTACTACAGGTCAGTATACAGCTGCCACTAGTGGTCACACACAGTACTACAGGTCTGTATACAGCTGCCCCTAGTGGTCACACACAGCACTACAGGTCTGTATACAGCTGCCCCTAGTGGTCCCACACAGCACTACAGGTCAGTATACAGCTGCTACTAGTGGTCGCACACAGGACTACAGGTCAGTATACAGCTGCTACTAGTGGTCACACACAGGACTACAGGTCAGTATACAGCTGCTACTAGTGGTCACACACAGCACTACAGGTCTGTATACAGCTGCCCCTAGTGGTCCCACACAGCACTACAGGTCAGTATACAGCTGCTACTAGTGGTCGCACACAGGACTACAGGTCAGTATACAGCTGCCCCTAGTGGTCACACACAGCACTACAGGTCAGTATACAGCTGCCCCTAGTGGTCGCACACAGGACTACAGGTCAGTATACAGCTGCCCCTAGTGGTCGCACACAGTACTACAGGTCAGTATACAGCTGCCCCCAGTGGTCGCACACAGGACTACAGGTCAGTATACAGCTGCCCCCAGTGGTCGCACACAGTACTACAGGTCAGTATACAGCTGCCCCCAGTGGTCGCACACAGCACTACAGGTCAGTATACAGCTGCCCCTAGTGGTCACACACAGCACTACAGGTCAGTATACAGCTGCCACTAGTGGTCACACACAGCACTACAGGTCAGTATACAGCTGCCCCTAGTGGTCACACACAGCACTACAGGTCAGTATACAGCTGCCACTAGTGGTCACACACAGGACTACAGGTCAGTATACAGCTGCCCCCAGTGGTCACACACAGGACTACAGGTCAGTATACAGCTGCCCCCAATGGTCGCACACAGGACTACAGATCAGTATACAGCTGCCCCCAGTGGTCACACACAGCACTACAGGTCAGTATACAGCTGCCCCTAGTGGTCACACACAGCACTACAGGTCTGTATACAGCTGCCCCTAGTGGTCACACACAGCACTACAGGTCAGTATACAGCTGCCCCTAGTGGTCGCACACAGGACTACAGGTCAGTATACAGCTGCCACTAGTGGTCACACACAGCACTACAGGTCAGTATACAGCTGCCACTAGTGGTCACACACAGTACTACAGGTCAGTATACAGCTGCCCCCAGTGGTCACACACAGCACTACAGGTCAGTATACAGCTGCCTCTAGTGGTCACACACAGCACTACAGGTCAGTATACAGCTGCCACTAGTGGTCACACACAGTACTACAGGTCAGTATACAGCTGCTACTAGTGGTCACACACAGCACTACAGGTCAGTATACAGCTGCCACTAGTGGTCGCACACAGTACTACAGGTCAGTATACAGCTGCCCCTAGTGGTCACACACAGGACTACAGGTCAGTATACAGCTGCTACTAGTGGTCACACACAGTACTACAGGTCAGTATACAGCTGCCCCTAGTGGTCACACACAGCACTACAGGTCAGTATACAGCTGCTACTAGTGGTCACACACAGCACTACAGGTCAGTATACAGCTGCCCCCAGTGGTCACACACAGTACTACAGGTCAGTATACAGCTGCCACTAGTGGTCACACACAGCACTACAGGTCAGTATACAGCTGCCCCTAGTGGTCGCACACAGGACTACAGGTCAGTATACAGCTGCCCCTAGTGGTCGCACACAGTACTACAGGTCAGTATACAGCTGCCCCCAGTGGTCGCACACAGGACTACAGGTCAGTATACAGCTGCCCCCAGTGGTCGCACACAGTACTACAGGTCAGTATACAGCTGCCCCCAGTGGTCACACACAGCACTACAGGTCAGTATACAGCTGCTACTAGTGGTCGCACACAGGACTACAGGTCAGTATACAGCTGCCACTAGTGGTCGCACACAGGACTACAGGTCAGTATACAGCTGCCCCCAGTGGTCACACACAGTACTACAGGTCAGTATACAGCTGCCACTAGTGGTCACACACAGCACTACAGGTCAGTATACAGCTGCTACTAGTGGTCACACACAGCACTACAGGTCAGTATACAGCTGCCCCCAGTGGTCACACACAGTACTACAGGTCAGTATACAGCTGCCACTAGTGGTCACACACAGCACTACAGGTCAGTATACAGCTGCCCCCAGTGGTCACACACAGCACTACAGGTCAGTATACAGCTGCCCCTAGTGGTCACACACAGCACTACAGGTCAGTATACAGCTGCCCCTAGTGGTCGCACACAGGACTACAGGTCAGTATACAGCTGCCACTAGTGGTCACACACAGCACTACAGGTCAGTATACAGCTGCCACTAGTGGTCACACACAGTACTACAGGTCAGTATACAGCTGCCCCCAGTGGTCACACACAGCACTACAGGTCAGTATACAGCTGCCTCTAGTGGTCACACACAGCACTACAGGTCAGTATACAGCTGCCACTAGTGGTCACACACAGTACTACAGGTCAGTATACAGCTGCTACTAGTGGTCACACACAGCACTACAGGTCAGTATACAGCTGCCACTAGTGGTCGCACACAGTACTACAGGTCAGTATACAGCTGCCCCTAGTGGTCACACACAGCACTACAGGTCAGTATACAGCTGCTACTAGTGGTCACACACAGCACTACAGGTCAGTATACAGCTGCCCCCAGTGGTCACACACAGTACTACAGGTCAGTATACAGCTGCCACTAGTGGTCACACACAGCACTACAGGTCAGTATACAGCTGCCCCCAGTGGTCACACACAGGACTACAGGTCAGTATACAGCTGCCACTAGTGGTCACACACAGCACTACAGGTCAGTATACAGCTGCCCCTAGTGGTCACACACAGCACTACAGGTCAGTATACAGCTGCCCCCAGTGGTCACACACAGCACTACAGGTCAGTATACAGCTGCTACTAGTGGTCACACACAGGACTACAGATCAGTATACAGCTGCTACTAGTGGTCACACACAGGACTACAGATCAGTATACAGCTGCCCCTAGTGGTCACACACAGGACTACAGATCAGTATACAGCTGCCCCTAGTGGTCACACACAGTACTACAGGTCAGTATACAGCTGCCCCCAGTGGTCGCACACAGGACTACAGGTCAGTATACAGCTGCCCCCAGTGGTCGCACACAGGACTACAGGTCAGTATACAGCTGCCCCCAGTGGTCACACACAGCACTACAGGTCAGTATACAGCTGCTACTAGTGGTCACACACAGCACTACAGGTCAGTATACAGCTGCCCCTAGTGGTCACACACAGCACTACAGGTCAGTATACAGCTGCCACTAGTGGTCGCACACAGGACTACAGGTCAGTATACAGCTGCCACTAGTGGTCACACACAGGACTACAGGTCAGTATACAGCTGCCCCTAGTGGTCACACACAGTACTACAGGTCAGTATACAGCTGCCCCTAGTGGTCACACACAGCACTACAGGTCAGTATACAGCTGCCACTAGTGGTCACACACAGGACTACAGGTCAGTATACAGCTGCCCCTAGTGGTCACACACAGGACTACAGGTCAGTATACAGCTGCCCCTAGTGGTCACACACAGCACTACAGGTCAGTATACAGCTGCTACTAGTGGTCACACACAGCACTACAGGTCAGTATACAGCTGCTACTAGTGGTCACACACAGCACTACAGGTCAGTATACAGCTGCCACTAGTGGTCACACACAGCACTACAGGTCAGTATACAGCTGCCCCTAGTGGTCACACACAGGACTACAGGTCAGTATACAGCTGCCCCTAGTGGTCGCACACAGCACTACAGGTCAGTATACAGCTGCCCCCAGTGGTCACACACAGCACTACAGGTCAGTATACAGCTGCCCCTAGTGGTCACACACAGGACTACAGGTCAGTATACAGCTGCCCCTAGTGGTCACACACAGCACTACAGGTCAGTATACAGCTGCCACTAGTGGTCACACACAGCACTACAGGTCAGTATACAGCTGCCCCTAGTGGTCACACACAGGACTACAGGTCAGTATACAGCTGCCCCCAGTGGTCGCACACAGCACTACAGGTCTGTATACAGCTGCCCCTAGTGGTCACACACAGCACTACAGGTCAGTATACAGCTGCCCCTAGTGGTCGCACACAGGACTACAGGTCAGTATACAGCTGCCACTAGTGGTCACACACAGTACTACAGGTCAGTATACAGCTGCTACTAGTGGTCACACACAGGACTACAGGTCAGTATAAAGCTGCCACTAGTGGTCGCACACAGCACTACAGGTCAGTATACAGCTGCCACTAGTGGTCACACACAGTACTACAGGTCAGTATACAGCTGCCACTAGTGGTCACACACAGGACTACAGGTCAGTATACAGCTGCCCCCAGTGGTCACACACAGCACTACAGGTCAGTATACAGCTGCCCCTAGTGGTCACACACAGTACTACAGGTCAGTATACAGCTGCCACTAGTGGTCACACACAGGACTACAGGTCAGTATACAGCTGCTACTAGTGGTCACACACAGTACTACAGGTCAGTATACAGCTGCCCCTAGTGGTCACACACAGCACTACAGGTCAGTATACAGCTGCTACTAGTGGTCACACACAGCACTACAGGTCAGTATACAGCTGCCCCTAGTGGTCACACACAGTACTACAGGTCAGTATACAGCTGCCCCCAGTGGTCACACACAGCACTACAGGTCAGTATACAGCTGCTACTAGTGGTCACACACAGGACTACAGATCAGTATACAGCTGCTACTAGTGGTCACACACAGGACTACAGATCAGTATACAGCTGCCCCTAGTGGTCACACACAGTACTACAGGTCAGTATACAGCTGCCACTAGTGGTCACACACAGCACTACAGGTCAGTATACAGCTGCTACTAGTGGTCGCACACAGCACTACAGGTCAGTATACAGCTGCTACTAGTGGTCACACACAGGACTACAGATCAGTATACAGCTGCCCCTAGTGGTCACACACAGTACTACAGGTCAGTATACAGCTGCCACTAGTGGTCACACACAGCACTACAGGTCAGTATACAGCTGCTACTAGTGGTCACACACAGTACTACAGGTCAGTATACAGCTGCCACTAGTGGTCACACACAGTACTACAGGTCAGTATACAGCTGCCCCTAGTGGTCACACACAGGACTACAGGTCAGTATACAGCTGCCACTAGTGGTCGCACACAGTACTACAGGTCAGTATACAGCTGCCCCTAGTGGTCACACACAGCACTACAGGTCAGTATACAGCTGCCACTAGTGGTCACACACAGCACTACAGGTCAGTATACAGCTGCTACTAGTGGTCACACACAGCACTACAGGTCAGCATACAGCTGCCCCTAGTGGTCACACACAGCACTACAGGTCAGTATACAGCTGCTACTAGTGGTCACACACAGGACTACAGGTCAGTATACAGCTGCTACTAGTGGTCACACACAGGACTACAGGTCAGTATACAGCTGCCCCTAGTGGTCACACACAGGACTACAGGTCAGTATACAGCTGCTACTAGTGGTCACACACAGGACTACAGGTCAGTATACAGCTGCCACTAGTGGTCGCACACAGTACTACAGGTCAGTATACAGCTGCCACTAGTGGTCACACACAGCACTACAGGTCAGTATACAGCTGCCACTAGTGGTCACACACAGGACTACAGGTCAGTATACAGCTGCTACTAGTGGTCACACACAGGACTACAGGTCAGTATACAGCTGCCACTAGTGGTCGCACACAGTACTACAGGTCAGTATACAGCTGCCACTAGTGGTCACACACAGGACTACAGGTCAGTATACAGCTGCTACTAGTGGTCGCACACAGGACTACAGATCAGTATACAGCTGCCCCTAGTGGTCACACACAGGACTACAGGTCAGTATACAGCTGCCACTAGTGGTCACACACAGCACTACAGGTCAGTATACAGCTGCCCCTAGTGGTCGCACACAGCACTACAGGTCAGTATACAGCTGCCACTAGTGGTCGCACACAGTACTACAGGTCAGTATACAGCTGCCCCCAGTGGTCGCACACAGGACTACAGGTCAGTATACAGCTGCCTCTAGTGGTCGCACACAGCACTACAGGTCAGTATACAGCTGCCCCTAGTGGTCACACACAGGACTACAGGTCAGTATACAGCTGCCACTAGTGGTCACACACAGCACTACAGGTCAGTATACAGCTGCCACTAGTGGTCACACACAGCACTACAGGTCAGTATACAGCTGCTACTAGTGGTCGCACACAGCACTACAGGTCAGTATACAGCTGCCCCTAGTGGTCACACACAGCACTACAGGTCAGTATACAGCTGCTACTAGTGGTCGCACACAGCACTACAGGTCAGTATACAGCTGCCACTAGTGGTCACACACAGGAGTACAGATCAGTATACAGCTGCCCCTAGTGGTCACACACAGCACTACAGGTCAGTATACAGCTGCTACTAGTGGTCACACACAGCACTACAGGTCAGTATACAGCTGCTACTAGTGGTCACACACAGCACTACAGGTCAGTATACAGCTGCCACTAGTGGTCACACACAGCACTACAGGTCAGTATACAGCTGCTACTAGTGGTCACACACAGCACTACAGGTCAGTATACAGCTGCCACTAGTGGTCACACACAGGACTACAGGTCAGTATACAGCTGCCCCTAGTGGTCACACACAGCACTACAGGTCAGTATACAGCTGCCCCCAGTGGTCACACACAGGACTACAGGTCAGTATACAGCTGCCCCTAGTGGTCACACACAGCACTACAGGTCAGTATACAGCTGCCCCCAGTGGTCACACACAGCACTACAGGTCAGTATACAGCTGCCACTAGTGGTCACACACAGCACTACAGGTCAGTATACAGCTGCCCCCAGTGGTCACACACAGCACTACAGGTCAGTATACAGCTGCCCCCAGTGGTCACACACAGGAGTACAGGTCAGTATACAGCTGCCCCTAGTGGTCACACACAGCACTACAGGTCAGTATACAGCTGCCCCCAGTGGTCACACACAGGACTACAGGTCAGTATACAGCTGCCTCTAGTGGTCACACACAGCACTACAGGTCAGTATACAGCTGCCCCTAGTGGTCGCACACAGGACTACAGGTCAGTATACAGCTGCCCCTAGTGGTCACACACAGGAGTACAGGTCAGTATACAGCTGCCCCTAGTGGTCACACACAGCACTACAGGTCAGTATACAGCTGCTACTAGTGGTCACACACAGTACTACAGGTCAATATACAGCTGCCCCTAGTGGTCACACACAGTACTACAGGTCAGTATACAGCTGCCCCTAGTGGTCACACACAGGACTACAGGTCAGTATACAGCTGCCCCTAGTGGTCACACACAGCACTACAGGTCAGTATACAGCTGCCTCTAGTGGTCACACACAGGACTACAGGTCAGTATACAGCTGCCCCTAGTGGTCACACACAGGACTACAGGTCAGTATACAGCTGCCCCTAGTGGTCACACACAGGACTACAGGTCAGTATACAGCTGCCCCCAGTGGTCACACACAGGACTACAGGTCAGTATACAGCTGCCTCTAGTGGTCACACACAGCACTACAGGTCAGTATACAGCTGCCACTAGTGGTCACACACAGGACTACAGGTCAGTACACAGCTGCCCCCAGTGGTCACACACAGGACTACAGGTCATTATACAGCTGCTACTAGTGGTCACACACAGGACTACAGGTCAGTATACAGCTGCCCCTAGTGGTCGCACACAGCACTACAGGTCAGTATACAGCTGCCCCTAGTGGTCACACACAGGACTACAGGTCAGTATACAGCTGCCTCTAGTGGTCACACACAGCACTACAGGTCAGTATACAGCTGCCACTAGTGGTCACACACAGGACTACAGGTCAGTATACAGCTGCCACTAGTGGTCACACACAGCACTACAGGTCAGTATACAGCTGCTACTAGTGGTCACACACAGCACTACAGGTCAGTATACAGCTGCCCCCAGTGGTCACACACAGGACTACAGGTCAGTATACAGCTGCCTCTAGTGGTCACACACAGCACTACAGGTCAGTATACAGCTGCCACTAGTGGTCACACACAGTACTACAGGTCAGTATACAGCTGCCACTAGTGGTCACACACAGCACTACAGGTCAGTATACAGCTGCCACTAGTGGTCACACACAGTACTACAGGTCAGTATACAGCTGCCACTAGTGGTCACACACAGCACTACAGGTCAGTATACAGCTGCCCCCAGTGGTCACACACAGGACTACAGGTCAGTATACAGCTGCCCCTAGTGGTCACACACAGGACTACAGGTCAGTATACAGCTGCCCCTAGTGGTCACACACAGTACTACAGGTCAGTATACAGCTGCTACTAGTGGTCACACACAGTACTACAGGTCAGTATACAGCTGCCCCTAGTGGTCACACACAGTACTACAGGTCAGTATACAGCTGCCCCTAGTGGTCACACACAGGACTACAGGTCAGTATACAGCTGCCCCTAGTGGTCGCACACAGGACTACAGGTCAGTATACAGCTGCCCCCAGTGGTCACACACAGGAGTACAGGTCAGTATACAGCTGCCCCCAGTGGTCACACACAGCACTACAGGTCAGTATACAGCTGCCTCTAGTGGTCACACACAGGACTACAGGTCTGTATACAGCTGCCCCCAGTGGTCACACACAGGACTACAGGTCAGTATACAGCTGCCCCTAGTGGTCGCACACAGGACTACAGGTCAGTATACAGCTGCCCCCAGTGGTCACACACAGGAGTACAGGTCAGTATACAGCTGCCCCCAGTGGTCACATGTTTGGCTGATGAATGTGCAGGCGTGTGGATGGAGGGTCAGGGCGGTCACATGGTGCGGGGGTTGTGCAGATTGCAGCTCCTGGAGATGATTATGTGATCAGTTAATGCAGCAGGTGTCACCGTAGACGGGCAATGACTCGGCGTATCAGCCAGTAATGACACTAATGGTGTTTATGATGAAGCCGCCCACGTGCCACTAACCACCCCGGACCCCGGGCACACAGCGCAGGTTACCGGCGCACCATTCTGCTTTGTGATGTGTGAAGAACGACCGCCGCGTCCTTATTAGAGAGGTTTCCGGATGATGAAAGGCTCGCAGCAAAGTGGTGTTAAAATGTTTGTTTCCCGCAGCCTCCTCCGGCAGCCGAGAGCCGCGCGCTTTGATCTGACGTCTATTTAAGAGATGCATTCTCCATCTAATGCTCGCAACGTGATGTGTTTGAAGTGAGGTGACAGGAGGAGATGTGTCCTCCACCCAGCCCCAGAGAAGCCGTGAGGACCTGCTGCTATCCAGGGACACAGCCAGGGCCGGAGCTATACTCAGGAGCATGGAGAAGCCACGAGGACCTGCTGCTATCCAGGGACACAGCTAGGGCCGGAGCTATCCTGAGGAGCATGGAGAAGCCACGAGGACCTGCTGCTATCCAGGGACACAGCCAGGGCCGGAGCTATACTCAGGAGCATGGAGAAGCCACGAGGACCTGCTGCTATCCAGGGACACAGCTAGGGCCGGAGCTATCCTGAGGAGCATGGAGAAGCCACGAGGACCTGCTGCTATCCAGGGACACAGCTAGGGCCGGAGCTATACTCAGGAGCATGGAGAAGCCACGAGGACCTGCTGCTATCCAGGGACACAGCTAGGGCCGGAGCTATACTCAGGAGCATGGAGAAGCCACGAGGACCTGCTGCTATCCAGGGACACAGCTAGGGCCGGAGCTATACTCAGGAGCATGGAGAAGCCACGAGGACCTGCTGCTATCCAGGGACACAGCCAGGGCCGGAGCTATACTCAGGAGCATGGAGAAGCCACGAGGACCTGCTGCTATCCAGGGACACAGCCAGGGCCGGAGCTATACTCAGGAGCATGGAGAAGCCACGAGGACCTGCTGCTATCCAGGGACACAGCTAGGGCCGGAGCTATCCTGAGGAGCATGGAGAAGCCACGAGGAGCTGCTGCTATCCAGGGACACAGCTAGGGCCGGAGCTATCCTGAGGAGCATGGAGAAGCCACGAGGACCTGCTGCTATCCAGGGACACAGCTAGGGCCGGAGCTATACTCAGGAGCATGGAGAAGCCACGAGGACCTGCTGCTATCCAGGGACACAGCTAGGGCCGGAGCTATACTCAGGAGCATGGAGAAGCCACGAGGACCTGCTGCTATCCAGGGACACAGCCAGGGCCGGAGCTATACTCAGGAGCATGGAGAAGCCACGAGGACCTGCTGCTATCCAGGGACACAGCCAGGGCCGGAGCTATACTCAGGAGCATGGAGAAGCCACGAGGACCTGCTGCTATCCAGGGACACAGCCAGGGCCGGAGCGATACTCAGGAGCATGGAGAAGCCACGAGGACCTGCTGCTATCCAGGGACACAGCCAGGGCCGGAGCTATACTCAGGAGCATGGAGAAGCCACGAGGACCTGCTGCTATCCAGGGACACAGCTAAGGCCGGAGCTATCCTGAGGAGCATGGAGAAGCCACGAGGACCTGCTGCTATCCAGGGACACAGCCAGGGCCGGAGCTATCCTGAGGAGCATGGAGAAGCCACAAGGACCTGCTGCTATCCAGGGACACAGCTAAGGCCGGAGCTATCCTGAGGAGCATGGAGAAGCCACGAGGACCTGCTGCTATCCAGGGACACAGCCAGGGCCGGAGCTATCCTGAGGAGCATGGAGAAGCCACGAGGACCTGCTGCTATCCAGGGACACAGCCAGGGCCGGAGCTATCCTGAGGAGCATGGAGAAGCCACGAGGACCTGCTGCTATCCAGGGACACAGCCAGGGCCGGAGCTATCCTGAGGAGCATGGAGAAGCCACGAGGACCTGCTGCTATCCAGGGACACAGCCAGGGCCGGAGCTGTACTCAGGAGCATGGAGAAGCCACGAGGACCTGCTGCTATCCAGGGACACAGTCAGGGCCGGAACTATCCTGAGGAGCATGGAGAAGCCACGAGGACCTGCTGCTATCCAGGGACACAGCCAGGGCCAGAGCTATACTGAGGAGCATGGAGAAGCCACGAGGACCTGCTGCTATCCAGGGACACAGCCAGCGCCGGAGCTATACTCAGGAGCATGGAGAAGCCACGAGGACCTGCTGCTATCCAGGGACACAACCAGGGCCGGAACTATACTGAGGAGCATGGAGAAGCCACGAGGACCTGCTGCTATCCAGGGACACAGCCAGGGCCGGAGCTATCCTGAGGAGCATGGAGAAGCCACGAGGACCTGCTGCTATCCAGGGACAGCCCCAATACCAGGGCCGGAACTATCCTGAGGAGCATGGAGAAGCCACGAGGACCTGCTGCTATCCAGGGACACAGCCGGGCCGGAGCTATACTCAGGAGCATGGAGAAGCCACGAGGACCTGCTGCTATCCAGGGACACAGCCAGGGCCGGAGCTATCCTGAGGAGCATGGAGAAGCCACGAGGACCTGCTGCTATCCAGGGACACATCCAGGGACACAGCCAGGGCCGGAGCTATCCTGAGGAGCATGGAGAAGCCACGAGGACCTGCTGCTATCCAGGGACACAGCCAGGGCTGGCGCTATCCTGAGGAGCATGGAGAAGCCACGAGGACCTGCTGCTATCCAGGGACACAGCCAGGGCCGGAGCTATACTCAGGATCATGGAGAAGCCACGAGGACCTGCTGCTATCCAGGGACACAGCCAGGGCCAGAGCTATCCTGAGGAGCATGGAGAAGCCACGAGGACCTGCTGCTATCCAGGGACACAGCCAGGGCCGGAGCTATACTCAGGAGCATGGAGAAGCCACGAGGACCTGCTGCTATCCAGGGACACAGCCAGGGCCGGAGCTATACTCAGGAGCATGGAGAAGCCACGAGGACCTGCTGCTATCCAGGGACACAGCCAGGGCCGGAGCTATACTCAGGAGCATGGAGAAGCCACGAGGACCTGCTGCTATCCAGGGACACAGCTAGGGCCGGAGCTATACTCAGGAGCATGGAGAAGCCACGAGGACCTGCTGCTATCCAGGGACACAGCCAGGGCCGGAGCTATACTCAGGAGCATGGAGAAGCCACGAGGACCTGCTGCTATCCAGGGACACAGCCAGGGCCAGAGCTATCCTGAGGAGCATGGAGAAACTGTGAGGACCTGCTGCTATCCCAAGACACAGCCCCAATACCAGGGCCAGAGCTATCCTGAGGAACATGGAGAAGCTGTGAGGACCAGCTCTTATCCAAGGACACAGCCCCAATACCAGGGCCGGAGCTATCCCGAGGAACATGGAGAAGCTGTGAGGACCAGCTCTTATCCAAGGACACAGCCCCAATACCAGGGCCGGAGCTATCCCGAGGAACATGGAGAAGCTGTGAGGACCAGCTCTTATCCAAGGACACAGCCCCAATACCAGGGCCGGAGCTATCCCGAGGAACATGGAGAAGCTGTGAGGACCAGCTCTTATCCAAGGACACAGCCCCAATACCAGGGCCGGAGCTATCCCGAGGAACATGGAGAAGCTGTGAGGACCAGCTCTTATCCAAGGACACAGCCCCAATACCAGGGCCGGAGCTATCCCGAGGAACATGGAGAAGCTGTGAGGACCAGCTCTTATCCTAGGACACAGGAACAATCCTAGTGCTGAGTGTAAGCTCTCCTGAGGAGCATGGCGATCAGGATCAGTAACATCTAGAATCACATTGACGCTCTAATGATCTATATCCGCACCATTCTTCACTTGGCCTAGAACTGATGACCGGTTGTCTTCACTGGCAGAATTGGCTTCCACACTCTGTAGAAGAAATACTGAATATCGAATGTGTTACGTCCAGATGGATGAAGAGCGTGACTCAGGTCCTGCCGACTCTGGTGGTACATGTGCCTGATCCCACCGAGCACGGTCAACCCTCCTCACCTCATGATATATAATTCTTCTCAGACACAAGTCCCAGTGCTGAGCAGAGATCAAGGACTTTTTGCTTTAGTGACAAGTCAGACGTCCGGCCATGTTGAGTAATGCATGTGATGTGTATGTAAAGTACAAGCTGCCCCCACCTGGTGTCCCCCAGTACTGCAGTATCATCCTCTGAGGTTCTCTACTTTGGTTACTGTCCCACCTCTTGGCTTCCCAAGATCGGCCTCAGATGTGAAGGTTCAGCCATCGCTGTGGTTATCACCGGGGCCCCGGGGCCACTATAAACAACATGTCAGCTGAATAACCTTGCGGAGCATTAACCAGTTCTCCGTCACACAAGCTGCCAGACCCTGCAAACAAATGTAGGAGCCTGTGATCTCATTATTAGCTGCGTCCGCTCTGTCCTGGGGGAACGCGAGAAATCCGAACGTAACTCTGTAATAAGAAATCTCATTTCCTGCCGGGAGATCTCCAGATTATTTATTAATTCTACAGGGGAAGGCGCGGAGGCCGGGCACCAGGGCAGGCCATGTCCTCATGTAGGGTGGCCATCTACACGCTGGCTGTCCGGGCAGGATGAGAGTTGTAGTTGTCCCACAGGTGCTTGTGTGATCTAGGTGAGCGCTGATCGCAGGGTCGGCGGCGGGATAATATATCACTATTACTGTGTCGGTGACATTTAGACGCCAAACACATGGCGTGTCCCGGATTCTTCATCTGGCGGATGACATTTACACAGGCCTCTGGTCCTCTCAGCCCCATCTCCTGCCCTCATTCCATTTGCAGACAGTAGTGGTACAGCAGATATTCCACCAGGGGTCCTGGCCATCAGAGATTACAGTCTACACCATTGCTCAGACAATAATAGCTTATAGCCAGCAGATGGAGGGTAGCAGGGCTGCCGTCACCCCCGTTCACGCCGGCCACATACCCCCCGGTACTGCCAGTATCTGGTGCAGGGTCTCATGCGGGGCTTTGTATGTTCAGCGCGCGGCTGACACTGATAAACTCACTCTATTGTTGTGTTTAGAGTCGGGGGCACAGGAGACTTCCTGACCTGGATTATAATGCAATAAGTTGCGTAGTGCGCGGTGCCGCTCGCTCTCTGGACGAGCTACTTTTTATAGGTACAACCTAGAAATTATGCAGACGCAGAGTACGGCAGCGCGGGGGGAAGCCATAAATCACAGCCTCTCGCCGCGCGGCATCATGGCAGGCATTTTATGTGCCTTCAATAAAAGGATGGCAGCATCTAATGAATCCGGCGGTCGGGGAGCCATCGCTGCACCAGGCCTGCGCGGCAGACGTTATTGGCACAGGCGTCCCACGACGGGCATCAACATCGCAAACACTAATAAAACCCGCAGTGACTTAATTAGAGCCATAAGATGCTGAAGAGTCGGAGCCGCCCCGTCCTGCAGGTGATGTGCCGCACAACATGGCTGCCTTCGGGCAAAGAATGGAACTGGAGGTCAACCCAAAGATAACGCAGCATAACCCTGCCAGACACCATCACTCCCATCATCCCTGACCCCTGGTGAGGTGACCACTTATTTCTGAGCCCCCCAGTGGAGGGAATTTACAGCTACACAGATGTCACTGTGTCCTCCTCCATGTCCTCTTCCATGTGCTCTTCCATGTCCTCCTCCACGTCCTCCTCCACGTCCTCCTCCACGTCCTCCACCACATCCTCCACCACGTCCTCCACCACGTCCTCCACCACGTCCTCTTCCATATCCTCCTCCACGTATTCCACCATGTCCTCCTCCATGTCCTCTTCCATGTGCTCTTCCATGTCCTCCTCCACGTCCTCCACCACGTCCTCCTCCACGTCCTCCTCCACGTCCTCCACCACGTCCTCCACCATGTCCTCTTCCATATCCTCCTCCACGTATTCCACCATGTCCTCCACCATGTCCTCCTCCATGTCCTCTTCCATGTCCTCCTCCTGGTGGGATGTGTCTCCTCCACCATATCATGGTTCGGACTGACTCTAGCTCTGCTCCACCTTACACCCAGCTCAGGTCCACTGCAAGGTCCAATAAGAGGGGGCAGAAGTGCAAACCCCAACCAGTCACCGTGCCAAAGAATCCCAGTAACATTATTATTTTCAGTAACAATAAGACAAATTTGACTTGTCCTAGCCCAAAAAAAGAAAAGGTCAAAAGCCTGCTCTAAAGTGGGTGTTACTGGGGTGATTGAAGTGGTAGCACCCTGATTTTTACCAATACCCATGCATTATTCTATACTGGGGGTATCTGATATAATGGCCTCTGGAAACAGCAGCACATGGCGATGGTCCTGGAGCTCGGAGCTTCTGCCCTGGTGATCAGGCGTGATTGGACTTTCTGTGCTATAGAAGCTCCAAGTCAGCCTTGTAGATAAAAGTAGAAAGGAGATGTGTGAGCACCATTTTGTCCTCTACTCCAGGGGTGTCGGGCCGGCACTTTACAAACAGGGGCTTACCAAGGCCTTTGGAAGATGCTGCCATGGCAAAGAAGAGGCATCTCCTCTAGGCCAGGTATATAGAGATGGAAGATGTGACCTCCATGGGAACTTCTATTCTTGGGAGCCAGCCTAGCATCTTACACTTCGGGGCTGTGTGTGATCTTCAGAGGATGCTACCAAGGCCAAGACGAGGAATGTTCCTCAATGCCAGATATATAGATTTGTGTGATGTGAACACCATGGAGCCCCCACTACAGAGCGAAAGCTAGTATCTCACACACTGAGGCAGAGCGTGATCTTCGGAGGATGCTGCCATGGCTTAGAAGCTGTGCTCCTCCATGTCTGATATGTAGAGGTGGAGGAGGTGACCACCATGGAGATCTGTAGGCCCAGGTTAGGTTCTCAGACATGAGGGCAGAGCGTGACCTTCGGAGGATGCTGCCATGGCTTAGAAGCTGTGCTCCTCCATGCCTTATATGTAGAGGTGGAGGAGGTGACCATCATGGAGATCTCTAGGCCCAGGTTAGGTCCTCACTCAGATCTGATATGTAGAGGTGGAGGAGGTGACCACCATGGAGCTCTCTAGGCCCAGGTTAGGTCCTCACTCAGATCTGATATGTAGAGGTGGAGGAGGTGACCACCATGGAGAGCTCTAGGCCCAGGTTAGGTCCTCAGACATGAGGGCAGAGCGTGACCTTCAGAGGATGCTGCCATGGCTGACAAGATGTGCTCCTCCATGCCTGATATGTAGAGGTGGAGGAGGTGACCACCATGGAGATCTCTAGGCCCAGGTTAGGTCCTCAGACATGAGGGCAGAGCGTTACCTTCGGAGGATGCTGCCATGGTTTAGAGCTGTGCTCCTCCATGCCTGATATGTAGAGGTGGAGGAGGTGACCACCATGGAGATCTCTAGGCCCAGGTTAGGTCCTCAGACATGAGGGCAGAGCGTGTCCTTCGGAGGATGCTGCCATGGTTTAGAGCTGTGCTCCTCCATGCCTGATATGTAGAGGTGGAGGAAGTGACCATCATGGAGATCTCTAGGCCCAGGTTAGGTCCTCACTCAGATCTGATATGTAGAGGTGGAGGAGGTGACCACCATGGAGATCTGTAGGCCCAGGTTAGGTCCTCAGACATGAGGGCAGAGTGTGACCTTCGGAGGATGCTGCCATGGCTTAGAAGCTGTGCTCCTCCATACCTGATATGTAGAGGTGGAGGAGGTGACCACCATGGAGATCTCTAGGGCCAGATTAGGTCCTCAGATATGAGGGCAGAGCGTGACCTTCGGAGGATGCTTCCATGGCTTAGACGCTGTGCTCCTCCATACCTGATATGTAGAGGTGGAGGAGGTGACCATCATGGAGATCTCTAGGGCCCAGGTTAGGTCCTCAGACATGAGGGCAGAGCGTGACCTTCGGAGGATGCTGCCATGGCTAACAAGATGTGCTCGTCCATGTCTGATATGTAGAGGTGGAGGAGGTGACCATCATGGAGATTTGTAGGCCCAGGTTAGGTCCTCAGACATGAGGGCAGAGCGTGACCTTCGGAGGATGCTGCTATGGCTGACAAGATGTGCTCCTCCATGCCTGATATGTAGAGGTGGAGGAGGTGACCATCATGGAGATCTCTAGGCCCAGGTTAGGTCCTCAGACATGAGGGCAGAGCGTGACCTTCGGAGGATGCTGCCATGGCTGACAAGATGTGCTCCTCCATGCCTGATATGTAGAGGTGGAGGAGGTGACCATCATGGAGATCTCTAGGCCCAGGCTACGTCCTCAGACATGAGGGCAGAGTGTGACCTTCGGAGGATGCTGCCATGGCTAACAAGATGTGCTCCTCCATGCCTGATATGTAGAGGTGGAGGAGGTGACCACCATGGAGATCTCTAGGCCCAGGTTAGGTTCTCAGACATGAGGGCAGAGCGTGACCTTCGGAGGATGCTGCCATGGCTGACAAGATGTGCTCCTCCATGCCTGATATGTAGAGGTGGAGGAGGTGACCACCATGGAGATCTCTAGGCCCAGGTTAGGTTCTCAGACATGAGGGCAGAGCGTGACCTTCGGAGGATGCTGCCATGGCTGACAAGATGTGCTCGTCCATGTCTGATATGTAAAGGCGGAGGAGGTGACCATCATGGAGATTTGTAGGCCCAGGTTAGGTTCTCAGACATGAGGGCAGAGCGTGACCTTCGGAGGATGCTGCCATGGCTTAGAGCTGTGCTCCTCCATGCCTGATATGTAGAGGTGGAGGAGGTGACCACCATGGAGATCTCTAGGCCCAGGTTAGGCCCTCAGACATGAGGGCAGAGTGTGACCTTCGGAGGATGCTGCCATGGCTGACAAGATGTGCTCCTCCATGCCTGATATGTAGAGGTGGAGGAGGTGACCACCATGGAGATCTCTAGGCCCAGGTTAGGTTCTCAGACATGAGGGCAGAGCGTGACCTTCGGAGGATGCTGCCATGGCTGACAAGATGTGCTCCTCCATGCCTGATATGTAGAGGTGGAGGAGGTGACCACCATGGAGATCTCTAGGCCCAGGTTAGGTTCTCAGACATGAGGGCAGAGCGTGACCTTCGGAGGATGCTGCCATGGCTGACAAGATGTGCTCGTCCATGTCTGATATGTAAAGGCGGAGGAGGTGACCATCATGGAGATTTGTAGGCCCAGGTTAGGTTCTCAGACATGAGGGCAGAGCGTGACCTTCGGAGGATGCTGCCATGGCTTAGAGCTGTGCTCCTCCATGCCTGATATGTAGAGGTGGAGGAGGTGACCACCATGGAGATCTCTAGGCCCAGGTTAGGCCCTCAGACATGAGGGCAGAGTGTGACCTTCGGAGGATGCTGCCATGGCTGACAAGATGTGCTCCTCCATGCCTGATATGTAGAGGTGGAGGAGGTGACCACCATGGAGATCTCTAGGCCCAGGTTAGGTTCTCAGACATGAGGGCAGAGCGTGACCTTCGGAGGATGCTGCCATGGCTGACAAGTTGTGCTCCTCCATGCCTGATATGTAGAGGTGGAGGAGGTGACCACCATGGAGATCTCTAGGGCCCAGGTTAGGTCCTCAGACATGAGGGCAGAGTGTGACCTTCGGAGGATGCTGCCATGGCTGACAAGATGTGCTCCTCCATGCCTGATAGGTAGAGGTGGAGGAGGTGACCACCATGGAGATCTCTAGGCCCAGGTTAGGTTCTCAGACATGAGGGCAGAGCGTGACCTTCGGAGGATGCTGCCATGGCTGACAAAATGTGCTCCTCCATGCCTGATATGTAGAGGTGGAGGAGGTGACCACCATGGAGATCTCTAGGCCCAGGTTAGGTCCTCACTCAGATCTGATATGTAGAGGTGGAGGAGGTGACCACCATGGAGCTCTCTAGGCCCAGGTTAGGTCCTCACTCAGATCTGATATGTAGAGGTGGAGGAGGTGACCACCATGGAGAGCTCTAGGCCCAGGTTAGGTCCTCAGACATGAGGGCAGAGCGTGACCTTCAGAGGATGCTGCCATGGCTGACAAGATGTGCTCCTCCATGCCTGATATGTAGAGGTGGAGGTGACCACCATGGAGATCTCTAGGCCCAGGTTAGGTCCTCAGACATGAGGGCAGAGCGTGACCTTCGGAGGATGCTGCCATGGCTTAGAGCTGTGCTCCTCCATGCCTGATATGTAGAGGTGGAGGAGGTGACCATCATGGAGATCTCTAGGCCCAGGTTAGGTCCTCAGACATGAGGGCAGAGCGTGTCCTTCGGAGGATGCTGCCATGGTTTAGAGCTGTGCTCCTCCATGCCTGATATGTAGAGGTGGAGGAAGTGACCATCATGGAGATCTCTAGGCCCAGGTTAGGTCCTCACTCAGATCTGATATGTAGAGGTGGAGGAGGTGACCATCATGGAGATTTGTAGGCCCAGGTTAGGTCCTCAGACATGAGGGCAGAGCGTGACCTTCGGAGGATGCTGCTATGGCTGACAAGATGTGCTCCTCCATGCCTGATATGTAGAGGTGGAGGAGGTGACCATCATGGAGATCTCTAGGCCAAGGTTAGGTCCTCAGACATGAGGGCAGAGCGTGACCTTCGGAGGATGCTGCCATGGCTGACAAGATGTGCTCCTCCATGCCTGATATGTAGAGGTGGAGGAGGTGACCATCATGGAGATCTCTAGGCCCAGGCTACATCCTCAGACATGAGGGCAGAGTGTGACCTTCGGAGGATGCTGCCATGGCTGACAAGATGTGCTCCTCCATGCCTGATATGTAGAGGTGGAGGAGGTGACCATCATGGAGATCTGTAGGCCCAGGTTAGGTTCTCAGACATGAGGGCAGAGCATGACCTTCGGAGGATGCTGCCATGGCTGACAAGATGTGCTCGTCCATGTCTGATATGTAAAGGCGGAGGAGGTGACCATCATGGAGATTTGTAGGCCCAGGTTTGGTTCTCAGACATGAGGGCAGAGCGTGACCTTCGGAGGATGCTGCCATGGCTTAGAGCTGTGCTCCTCCATGCCTGATATGTAGAGGTGGAGGAGGTGACCACCATGGAGATCTCTAGGCCCAGGTTAGGCCCTCAGACATGAGGGCAGAGTGTGACCTTCGGAGGATGCTGCCATGGCTGACAAGATGTGCTCCTCCATGCCTGATATGTAGAGGTGGAGGAGGTGACCACCATGGAGATCTCTAGGCCCAGGTTAGGTTCTCAGACATGAGGGCAGAGCGTGACCTTCGGAGGATGCTGCCATGGCTGACAAGATGTGCTCGTCCATGCCTGATATGTAGAGGTGGAGGAGGTGACCATCATGGAGATCTCTAGGCCCAGGCTACGTCCTCAGACATGAGGGCAGAGTGTGACCTTCGGAGGATGCTGCCATGGCTGACAAGATGTGCTCCTCCATGCCTGATATGTAGAGGTGGAGGAGGTGACCATCATGGAGATCTGTAGGCCCAGGTTAGGTTCTCAGACATGAGGGCAGAGCATGACCTTCGGAGGATGCTGCCATGGCTGACAAGATGTGCTCGTCCATGTCTGATATGTAAAGGCGGAGGAGGTGACCATCATGGAGATTTGTAGGCCCAGGTTAGGTTCTCAGACATGAGGGCAGAGCGTGACCTTCGGAGGATGCTGCCATGGCTTAGAGCTGTGCTCCTCCATGCCTGATATGTAGAGGTGGAGGAGGTGACCACCATGGAGATCTCTAGGCCCAGGTTAGGCCCTCAGACATGAGGGCAGAGTGTGACCTTCGGAGGATGCTGCCATGGCTGACAAGATGTGCTCCTCCATGCCTGATATGTAGAGGTGGAGGAGGTGACCACCATGGAGATCTCTAGGCCCAGGTTAGGTTCTCAGACATGAGGGCAGAGCGTGACCTTCGGAGGATGCTGCCATGGCTGACAAGATGTGCTCCTCCATGCCTGATATGTAGAGGTGGAGGAGGTGACCACCATGGAGATCTCTAGGCCCAGGTTAGGTTCTCAGACATGAGGGCAGAGCGTGACCTTCGGAGGATGCTGCCATGGCTGACAAGATGTGCTCGTCCATGTCTGATATGTAAAGGCGGAGGAGGTGACCATCATGGAGATTTGTAGGCCCAGGTTAGGTTCTCAGACATGAGGGCAGAGCGTGACCTTCGGAGGATGCTGCCATGGCTTAGAGCTGTGCTCCTCCATGCCTGATATGTAGAGGTGGAGGAGGTGACCATCATGGAGATCTCTAGGCCCAGGTTAGGTCCTCAGACATGAGGGCAGAGCGTGTCCTTCGGAGGATGCTGCCATGGTTTAGAGCTGTGCTCCTCCATGCCTGATATGTAGAGGTGGAGGAAGTGACCATCATGGAGATCTCTAGGCCCAGGTTAGGTCCTCACTCAGATCTGATATGTAGAGGTGGAGGAGGTGACCATCATGGAGATTTGTAGGCCCAGGTTAGGTCCTCAGACATGAGGGCAGAGCGTGACCTTCGGAGGATGCTGCTATGGCTGACAAGATGTGCTCCTCCATGCCTGATATGCAGAGGTGGAGGAGGTGACCATCATGGAGATCTCTAGGCCCAGGTTAGGTCCTCAGACATGAGGGCAGAGCGTGACCTTCGGAGGATGCTGCCATGGCTGACAAGATGTGCTCCTCCATGCCTGATATGTAGAGGTGGAGGAGGTGACCATCATGGAGATCTCTAGGCCCAGGCTACGTCCTCAGACATGAGGGCAGAGTGTGACCTTCGGAGGATGCTGCCATGGCTGACAAGATGTGCTCCTCCATGCCTGATATGTAGAGGTGGAGGAGGTGACCATCATGGAGATCTGTAGGCCCAGGTTAGGTTCTCAGACATGAGGGCAGAGCATGACCTTCGGAGGATGCTGCCATGGCTGACAAGATGTGCTCGTCCATGTCTGATATGTAAAGGCGGAGGAGGTGACCATCATGGAGATTTGTAGGCCCAGGTTAGGTTCTCAGACATGAGGGCAGAGCGTGACCTTCGGAGGATGCTGCCATGGCTTAGAGCTGTGCTCCTCCATGCCTGATATGTAGAGGTGGAGGAGGTGACCACCATGGAGATCTCTAGGCCCAGGTTAGGCCCTCAGACATGAGGGCAGAGTGTGACCTTCGGAGGATGCTGCCATGGCTGACAAGATGTGCTCCTCCATGCCTGATATGTAGAGGTGGAGGAGGTGACCACCATGGAGATCTCTAGGCCCAGGTTAGGTTCTCAGACATGAGGGCAGAGCGTGACCTTCAGAGGATGCTGCCATGGCTGACAAGATGTGCTCCTCCATGCCTGATATGTAGAGGTGGAGGAGGTGACCATCATGGAGATCTCTAGGCCCAGGCTACATCCTCAGACATGAGGGCAGAGTGTGACCTTCGGAGGATGCTGCCATGGCTGACAAGATGTGCTCCTCCATGCCTGATATGTAGAGGTGGAGGAGGTGACCATCATGGAGATCTGTAGGCCCAGGTTAGGTTCTCAGACATGAGGGCAGAGCATGACCTTCGGAGGATGCTGCCATGGCTGACAAGATGTGCTCGTCCATGTCTGATATGTAAAGGCGGAGGAGGTGACCATCATGGAGATTTGTAGGCCCAGGTTAGGTTCTCAGACATGAGGGCAGAGCGTGACCTTCGGAGGATGCTGCCATGGCTTAGAGCTGTGCTCCTCCATGCCTGATATGTAGAGGTGGAGGAGGTGACCACCATGGAGATCTCTAGGCCCAGGTTAGGCCCTCAGACATGAGGGCAGAGTGTGACCTTCGGAGGATGCTGCCATGGCTGACAAGATGTGCTCCTCCATGCCTGATATGTAGAGGTGGAGGAGGTGACCACCATGGAGATCTCTAGGCCCAGGTTAGGTTCTCAGACATGAGGGCAGAGCGTGACCTTCGGAGGATGCTGCCATGGCTGACAAGATGTGCTCCTCCATGCCTGATATGTAGAGGTGGAGGAGGTGACCACCATGGAGATCTCTAGGCCCAGGTTAGGTTCTCAGACATGAGGGCAGAGCGTGACCTTCGGAGGATGCTGCCATGGCTGACAAGATGTGCTCGTCCATGTCTGATATGTAAAGGCGGAGGAGGTGACCATCATGGAGATTTGTAGGCCCAGGTTAGGTTCTCAGACATGAGGGCAGAGCGTGACCTTCGGAGGATGCTGCCATGGCTTAGAGCTGTGCTCCTCCATGCCTGATATGTAGAGGTGGAGGAGGTGACCACCATGGAGATCTCTAGGCCCAGGTTAGGTCCTCAGACATGAGGGCAGAGTGTGACCTTCGGAGGATGCTGCCATGGCTGACAAGATGTGCTCCTCCATGCCTGATATGTAGAGGTGGAGGAGGTGACCACCATGGAGATCTCTAGGCCCAGGTTAGGTTCTCAGACATGAGGGCAGAGCGTGACCTTCGGAGGATGCTGCCATGGCTGACAAGATGTGCTCCTCCATGCCTGATATGTAGAGGTGGAGGAGGTGACCACCATGGAGATCTCTAGGGCCCAGGTTAGGTCCTCAGACATGAGGGCAGAGCGTGACCTTCGGAGGATGCTGCCATGGCTGACAAGATGTGCTCCTCCATGCCTGATATGTAGAGGTGGAGGAGGTGACCACCATGGAGCTCTCTAGGCCCAGGTTAGGTCCTCAGACATGAGGGCAGAGCGTGACCTTCGGAGGATGCTGCCATGGCTGACAAGATGTGCTCGTCCCTCCCCTGGGGGGAATCTGAAGGTTTAAATGTAAATCAATGTGCGAGGTCTGTTCTCGGCATCGATCGGTAAGGCGAGCCGGCAGCTTCTGTGTTTGGGAAGGGTCCGGCCTGTAATTACGACAACACAATTAGAGGAAGTGGCACTTGCTGGAAACGATTTGTAACTGGAGAAAGAGGGCGACGTGAGCGGCCTAGTCAGCACTTTACTAGAAACAGTCCCTGCAACGCAGGAAGACAAAGGAGTCAAGTCGTCAACTCGGAGGTAGCGCCCCCCGCAGGTGCCAGACTGGGTCAGATGGGGAAATGCAAGCAACATGTGTAGTGGTGGGATGAGCTGGCAGTGGCTGCACCCCCGCCCCAGTACAAGATGGCCCTCGTATCAGATCCAGTCCCAGATCTCTATAACATGGGCTCCTCATAGGTGGACCTTAGATGTCACATGACCTCTATATAGGTAGAGATAATTAACATAAGGGGTGGAGCATAACGCAGGACTGGAATCATGGAGATAAGACCTGAAGGGGAAGGGGGGGAGGGGCTTGTATACACTAAGGGAGGGGTCATGGAGATACGAGCCAGGCTCTGTGTGTGTGAATATATATATGTCTATATACGTGTATATATAGAGTGTTTGTGGAGGAGGGGCTTATACACTGGGAGGGGGTGACATATGGCTGGCGTCCATACATGACAGGTACTATGGCTTGGATTGGTGCGGCCGTCGCTCGCTCTATTTCCTGCGTCAGACAATGAGATCAGCGGCGTCCAGGTTGGGGTTTGGCTCCTGTATTTCCCAGTATTCTCGGAGGGTCTGCCCCAGTGTATGGGCGCAGGACCCCGGGGGGGGGCACATTACAGGGGTGGTATATCAGCTGCCGCCTGTATCTAGGGCTGTGCAGAGAGCGAGGGCTGAGATATTGAAGAGGTTTGATCCTGCGCCCTCCGCCATGTTCAGGAGAGCGGGGCTGTGGGGCTTTAATAATGCATCGCTCATAATCGGCTGCGTAGACGGCGCGCTGGGGGCGGGGGTATTACAGCCATATATCAGGAGGACTCTAATAAACACGTCACTCAGACCGGGCCACAAACTCATCTCCATCATCCCGGGGAACAGGCGCAGCCTCGGCTCTGCAGTAGTATAGACACCAAAGCCTTAACCCTTCACTGCCTGGATGGAAACCACAAAGAGATCTTATACCAGTAACTACTCACCCCACCGCCCACCAGCACAGTCCATGGACTACTCACCCCACCATCCACCAGCACAGTCCATGGACTACTCACCCCACCGCCCACCAGCACAGTCCATGGACTACTCACCCCGCCGTCCACCAACACAGTCCATGGACTACTCACCCCACCGCCCACCAGCACAGTCCATGGACTACTCACCTCGCCATCCACCAGCACAGTCCATGGACTACTCACCCCGCCGTCCACCAGCACAGTCCATGGACTACTCACCTCGCCGTCCACCAGCACAGTCCAGTAAATACTCACTCCACCATCCACCAGCACAGGCCATGGACTACTCACCCCACCGCCCACCAGCACAGTCCATGGACTACTCACCCCGCCGTCCACCAACACAGTCCATGGACTACTCACCCCACCGCCCACCAGCACAGTCCATGGACTACTCACCTCGCCGTCCACCAGCACAGTCCATGGACTACTCACCCCGCCGTCCACCAGCACAGTCCATGGACTACTCACCTCGCCGTCCACCAGCACAGTCCAGTAAATACTCACTCCACCATCCACCAGCACAGGCCATGGACTACTCACCCCACCGTCCACCAGCACAGTCCAGTAAATACTCACTCCACCATCCACCAGCACAGTCCATGGACTACTCACCCCGCCGTCCACCAGCACAGTCCATGGACTACTCACCCCGCCGTCCACCAGCACAGTCCATGGACTACTCACCCCACCATCCACCAGCACAGGCCATGGACTACTCACCCCGCCGTCCACCAGCACAGTCCATGGACTACTCACCCCGCCGTCCTCCAGCACAGTCCATGGACTACTCACCCCGCCGTCCACCAGCACAGTCCATGGACTACTCACCCCGCCGTCCACCAGCACAGTCCATGGACTACTCACCCCGCCATCCACCAGCACAGTCCATGGACTACTCACCCCGCCGTCCACCAGCACAGTCCATGGACTACTCACCCCGCCGTCCACCAGCACAGTCCATGGACTACTCACCCCGCCGTCCTCCAGCACAGTCCATGGACTACTCACCCCGCCGTCCACCAGCACAGTCCATGGACTACTCACCCCGCCGTCCTCCAGCACAGTCCATGGACTACTCACCCCGCCGTCCACCAGCACAGTCCATGGACTACTCACCCCGCCGTCCACCAGCACAGTCCATGGACTACTCACCCCCGCCGTCCACCAGCACAGTCCATGGACTACTCACCCCGCCGTCCACCAGCACAGTCTATGGACTACTCACCCCGCCGTCCACCAGCACAGTCTATGGACTACTCACCCCGCCGTCCACCAACACAGTCCATGGACTACTCACCCCGCCGTCCACCAGCACAGTCCATGGACTACTCACCACGCCGTCCGCCAGCACAGTCCATGGACTACTCACCCTGCCGTACACCAGCACAGTCCATGGACTACTCACCCCGCCGTCCACCAGCACAGTCCATGGACTACTCACCCCGCTGTCCACCAGCACAGCACAGTCCATGGACTACTCACCCTGCCGTCCACCAGAACAGTCTATGGACTAGTCACCTCCCACCAGCCACAGGTACATCGGGCTTCTTACTGTAGGTGTTAGTCGGTCTTCACCAGGACACCTGTAGCAAAATCGTGCGACTGCCCTGGTAGACAAAATAACATGACAGACCCATCTGCCCCGACCACTCTCCATCAGCCTACACCTGCGTGACCTGTTCCGGGGCCTGCAGGACTGGCGTGATAGTGTCCGGCCGCCCGCTGACAGCTGAGCGTGTGATGACTCTGGGAGGTGAGGGGGGTTGCGTGCCAGTCTGAGGTCTAGAGCCACAAGGTCCGTGTAGTGCATCGATTTTCTGATCCTCTGCAGGAAGCCTGTAAATAGGAGAGATGAGAGAATGACACGGATGAGAGGCCGCCGCGGGCCCGAGAGGTGGTGGCAAAGTGTGCGCTGACTGGAAGGCCCATTACATCCAGCCGCTCGCACTCCCGGGAGAGAGGGATACCTACTAGATATGTGCAGGGGCTTCACACCTACACAGCGCCCCCCTCCTCCGGCCCGCAGACCACTTACAGGAGGCAGCTGAGCGTGCCAGAGACGACACACACATCTCGTCCGGCCCGCTGAGATCATCGAGAGATTCATCTGGCAGGAATCTGCGGCTCATGAACTCATCTGTCTGACTCCTGCCCCCAGCAAGTACCCTCACACTGGCATACCCCAGCACACCGTACCCTCACACAGGTGTACCCCGGCACACCGTACTCTCACACTGGCGTACCCCGGCACACCGTACTCTCACACTGGCGTACCCCGGCACACCGTACCCACACACTGGCGTACCCCGGCACACCGTACCCTCACACTGGCGTACCCCGGCACACCGTACCCTCACACTGGCGTACCCCGGCACACCGTACCCTCACACTGGCGTACCCCGGCACACCGTACCCTCACACTGGCGTACCCCGGCACACCGTACCCTCACACTGGCGTACCCCGGCACACCGTACCCTCACACTGGCGTACCCCGGCACACCGTACCCTCACACTGGCGTACCCCGGCACACCGTACCCTCACACTGGCGTACCCCGGCACACCGTACCCTCACACTGGCGTACCCCGGCACACCGTACCCTCACACTGGCGTACCCCGGCACACCGTACCCTCACACTGGCGTACCCCGGCACACCGTACCCTCACACTGGCGTACCCCGGCACACCGTACCCTCACACTGGCGTACCCCGGCACACCGTACCCTCACACTGGCGTACCCCGGCACACCGTACCCTCACACTGGCGTACCCCGGCACACCGTACCCTCACACTGGCGTACCCCGGCACACCGTACCCTCACACAGGCGTACCCCGGCACACCGTACCCTCACACTGGCGTACCCCGGCACACCGTACCCTCACACTGGAATACCCCAGCACACCGTACCCTCACATTGGCGTACCCCAGCACACCGTACCCTCACATTGGCGTACCCCAGCACACCGTACCCTCACACTGGCGTACCCCAGCACACCGTACCCTCACATTGGCGTACCCCAGCACACCGTACCCTCACATTGGCGTACCCCAGCACACCGTACCCTCACACTGGCATACCCCCGTACACTGTACCCTCACACAGGCGATCCCCCGTACACCGTACCCTCACACAGGCGATCCCCCGTACACCGTACCCTCACACAGGCGATCCTCGGTACACCGTACCCTCACACAGGCGATCCCCGTACACCGTATCCTCACACAGGTGATCCCTGGTACACCGTATCCTCACACAGGTGATCCCTGGTACACCGTATCCTCACACAGTCATACCCCCGTACACCGTACCCTCACACAGGCGATCCCTCGTACACCGTACCCTCACACAGGCGATCCTCGGTACACCGTACCCTCACACAGGTGATCCCCGTACACCGTATCCTCACACAGGTGATCCCTGGTACACCGTATCCTCACACAGGTGATCCCTGGTACACCGTATCCTCACACAGTCATACCCCCGTACACCGTACCCTCATACAGTCATACCCCTGTACACCGTACCCTCACACAGACGTACCCCCGTAGACCGTACTCCTCTTACTGGTCTGCCTGGCACACAAAGGAAAAGTTACGGAGAAATAATTGTGATAAAGGCGATAAGCGGTGACTGAGAGCGAAACCCCGGGGGGGGAGGGGGGGCGCCGTCACCATGGTAATATATTAGGATGTTACTGCTCATATTAAATGCTTAGAAATGTACAATCATCCAAAAATCTGTGTCGGGGACATTAGGAGTCATAGATGGGCGTACGAGGAATTAGCGGGTGGGGGAGTCCATGTCTGAGCAGCCCCCGGCCCCTCTGATGTCTCTGGTCACATAGGGCGGGGGAGGGGTTGTTACTCAGCGCCCACCCCCCCCTCCGTCACACGGATTATTTTTATGGTAATTGGAATATTTTTGGTTCTCTGAAGCTTTAACAAACCGTTCCCCACCGTCGCAGCGCCAGAAAGTGAGAGGTGAAAACAAGTGGCCCGCCGCCTCTAATTACAGCCCGTCATGACGGCTCTCTCGCCTCCGCCGCGCCGCGTACACACTTTCATACAACTTCTTGGCCGCCGTGGACGAGGATAATGACTTCATTGCTGTAAGTTCTCTCGCGCTGACACTCGTACAACAACTCCTGGCAGGACCGTAGCCGCACACTTGGCGAATAGCGTGATGGCCAATCACAAGCGAGGACACACAAGGGGCGACCCATCACCTACAGGTCAGGGGGACACCAGGAGATAACACAAGCCCCAGGGATGCGGAACGTGAGGGCAGATGGAACCACAATATGAGGAGCCACCGATGTGAATGGTGGAGCCTATAGTGGTCGGTGACACCCCATGTATGTATACCCTATAGATACGCCCCACATATGTATACCCTATACAGTCATGGCCAAAAGTTTTGAGACTGATACAAATATTAATTGTTACAAAGTCTACTGCTTCAGTTTTCCCAATGACAATTTGCCTAGAAAATGAACTTTATCCCCCAAAACACATTTCAACATCATTGCAGCCCTGCCTTAAAAGGAGCAGCTAACATGGTTTCAGTGATTGCTCCAGTAACACAGGTGTGGGTGTTGATGAGGACAGGGCTGGAGATCAATCTGTCATGATTAAGTAAGAATGACACCACTGGACACTGTAAAAGGAGGCTGGTGCTTGGCATCATTGTTTCTCTTCTGTTACCCATGGTTATCTCTAAAGACACACGTGCAGTCATCATTGCACTGCACAAAAATGGCCTAACAGGGAAGAGTATTGCAGCTAGAAAGATTGCACCTCAGTCATCAATCTATCGCATCATCAAGAACTTCAAGGACAGAGGTCCCATTGTTGGCAAAAAGGCTCCAGGGCGCCCAAGAAAGACCAGCAAGTGCCAGGACCGTCTCTTACAAGTGTTTCAGCTGCGGGATCGGGCTACCAGCAGTGCAGAGCTTGCTCAGGAATGGCAGCAGGCAGGTGTGAGTGCATCTGCACGCACTGTGAGGCGGAGACTCTTGGAGCAAGGCCTGGTCTCAAGGAGGGCAGCAAAGAAGCCACTTCTCTCCAGAAAAAACATCAGGGACAGACTGATATTCTGCAGAAGGTCCAGGGAGTGGACGGCTGAGGACTGGGGGAAAGTCATTTTCTCTGATGAATCCCCTTTTCGATTGTTTGGGACATCTGGAGAACATCTTATTGGGAGAAGAGGAGGTGAGCGCTACCACCAGTCTTGTCTCATGCATCTGTAAAGCCTCCTGAAACCATTCATGTTTATTCCCCATATATATATACCCTATATATACATATAGTAATAGAACAGACGGGATCCGGCCCAATAGGTGATTGGATCTCCAGCGATACTCGTCAGAATGCCCCGACCTGATATTGTCATTCTATATATACAACGCACAGATTATAACTTATCCCATGAGGTCTGGTCCTTGGATTCTATACCAAGTGTGTCCTGTCATGTGTGTATATATATATATATATATATATATATATATATATATATATATATATATTATACACACTATGTGGTCCTGCCTTCAGGCTCCTGTATCAGCAGCTCCTTTCTCAGACTCCATTACTAACTGTATACTGTCCGTACTGATAGCAGCCTGATGAAGTCTGTGCAGCACAGAGCGGTCGTTGCTTTATCTGCCACATCCTCCTGTATGGACTGAACTAATATTGGAGATGGAACAAAGACATCACTTCACATAAAAGCCGCTGTGGTGAGGGCCCTGTCACTTGTAGTTTTTAACCTCTCCATGTTATGTCAGAATTCACACACTGAGCACCACCTGCAGTCTCCTATAAACGACTGTTATCCCTCTGTCAAGTATAGAGACACCGAAGTCTGAATAATACATACACTTCATTGTATCTTATGTGCATTAGAGGATAAGAAGCTGCAGGTCAGAAAGTAATACAGCAACTATACAGCCCTGCAATAATGGTGTCAGCTCAGCGGACAGCCAGCAACCCTTCACTCCAGAGCTGCGCTCACTATTCTGCTGGTGCAGTCACTGTGCACATACATTACATTACTTATCCTGTATTATACTCCAGAGCTGCGCTCACTATTCTGCTGGTGCAGTCACTGTGTACATACATTACATTACTTATCCTGTATTATACTCCAGAGCTGCGCTCACTATTCTGCTGGTACAGTCACTGTGTACATACATTACATTACTTATCCTGTATTATACTCCAGAGCTGCGCTCACTATTCTGCTGGTACAGTCACTGTGTACATACATTACATTACTTATCCTGTATTATACTCCAGAGCTGCGCTCACTATTCTGCTGGTACAGTCACTGTGTACATACATTACATTACTTATCCTGTATTATACTCCAGAGCTGCGCTCACTATTCTGCTGGTACAGTCACTGTGCACATACATTACATTACTTATCCTGTATTATACTCCAGAGCTGCGCTCACTATTCTGCTGGTGCAGTCACTGTGTACATACATTACATTACTTATCCTGTATTATACTCCAGAGCTGCGCTCACTATTCTGCTGGTGCAGTCACTGTGTACATACATTACATTACTTATCCTGTATTATATTCTAGAGCTGCGCTCACTATTCTGCTGGTACAGTCACTGTGTACATACATTACATTACTTATCCTGTGTTATACTCCAGAGCTGCGCTCACTATTCTGCTGGTGCAGTCACTGTGTACATACATTACATTACTTATCCTGTATTATACTGCAGAGCTGCGCTCACTATTCTGCTGGTACAGTCACTGTGTACATACATTACATTACTTATCCTGTATTATATTCCAGAGCTGCGCTCACTATTCTGCTGGTGCAGTCACTGTATACATACATTACATTACTTATCCTGTATTATATTCTAGAGCTGCGCTCACTATTCTGCTGGTACAGTCACTGTGTACATACATTACATTACTTATCCTGTATTATACTCCAGAGCTGCGCTCACTATTCTGCTGGTACAGTCACTGTGTACATACATTACATTACTTATCCTGTATTATACTCCAGAGCTGCGCTCACTATTCTGCTGGTGCAGTCACTGTGTACATACATTACATTACTTATCCTGTATTATACTCCAGAGCTGCGCTCACTATTCTGCTGGTACAGTCACTGTGTACATACATTACATTACTTATCCTGTATTATACTCCAGAGCTGCGCTCACTATTCTGCTGGTACAGTCACTGTGTACATACATTACATTACTTATCCTGTATTATACTCCAGAGCTGCGCTCACTATTCTGCTGGTACAGTCACTGTGTACATACATTACATTACTTATCCTGTATTATACCCCAGAGCTGCGCTCACTATTCTGCTGGTGCAGTCACTGTGTACATACATTACATTACTTATCCTGTATTATACTCCAGAGCTGCGCTCACTATTCTGCTGGTACAGTCACTGTGTACATACATTACATTACTTATCCTGTATTATACTGCAGAGCTGCGCTCACTATTCTGCTGGTGCAGTCACTGTGTACATACATTACATTACTTATCCTGTATTATACCCAGAGCTGCGCTCACTATTCTGCTGGTGCAGTCACTGTGTACATACATTACATTACTTATCCTGTATTATACTCCAGAGCTGCGCTCACTATTCTGCTGGTACAGTCACTGTGTACATACATTACATTACTTATCCTGTATTATACTGCAGAGCTGCGCTCACTATTCTGCTGGTGCAGTCACTGTGTACATACATTACATTACTTATCCTGTATTATATTCTAGAGCTGCGCTCACTATTCTGCTGGTACAGTCACTGTGTACATACATTACATTACTTATCCTGTGTTATACTCCAGAGCTGCGCTCACTATTCTGCTGGTGCAGTCACTGTGTACATACATTACATTACTTATCCTGTATTATACTGCAGAGCTGCGCTCACTATTCTGCTGGTACAGTCACTGTGTACATACATTACATTACTTATCCTGTATTATATTCCAGAGCTGCGCTCACTATTCTGCTGGTGCAGTCACTGTGTACATACATTACATTACTTATCCTGTATTATATTCCAGAGCTGCGCTCACTATTCTGCTGGTGCAGTCACTGTATACATACATTACATTACTTATCCTGTATTATATTCTAGAGCTGCGCTCACTATTCTGCTGGTACAGTCACTGTGTACATACATTACATTACTTATCCTGTATTATACTCCAGAGCTGCGCTCACTATTCTGCTGGTACAGTCACTGTGTACATACATTACATTACTTATCCTGTATTATACTCCAGAGCTGCGCTCACTATTCTGCTGGTGCAGTCACTGTGTACATACATTACATTACTTATCCTGTATTATACTCCAGAGCTGCGCTCACTATTCTGCTGGTACAGTCACTGTGTACATACATTACATTACTTATCCCGTATTATACTCCAGAGCTGCGCTCACTATTCTGCTGGTACAGTCACTGTGTACATACATTACATTACTTATCCTGTATTATACCCCAGAGCTGCACTCACTATTCTGCTGGTACAGTCACTGTGTACATACATTACATTACTTATCCTGTATTATACTCCAGAGCTGCGCTCACTATTCTGCTGGTACAGTCACTGTGTACATACATTACATTACTTATCCTGTATTATACCCCAGAGCTGCGCTCACTATTCTGCTGGTGCAGTCACTGTGTACATACATTACATTACTTATCCTGTATTATACTGCAGAGCTGCGCTCACTATTCTGCTGGTGCAGTCACTGTGTACATACATTACATTATTTATCCTGTATTATACTCCAGAGCTGCGCTCACTATTCTGCTGGTGCAGTCACTGTGTACATACATTACATTACTTATCCTGTATTATACTCCAGAGCTGCGCTCACTATTCTGCTGGTGCAGTCACTGTGTACATACATTACATTACTTATCCTGTATTATACTCCAGAGCTGCGCTCACTATTCTGCTGGTACAGTCACTGTGTACATACATTACATTACTTATCCTGTATTATACTCCAGAGCTGCGCTCACTGTTCTGCTGGTGCAGTCACTGTATACATACATTACATTACTTATCCTGTATTATACTCCAGAGCTGCGCTCACTGTTCTGCTGGTGCAGTCACTGTATACATACATTACATTACTTATCCTGTATTATACTCCAGAGCTGCGCTCACTATTCTGCTGGTCACTGTGTACACACATTACATTACTTATCCTTTATTATACTCCAGAGCTGCGCTCACTATTCTGCTGGTGCAGTCACTGTGTACATACATTACATTACTTATCCTGTATTATACTCCAGAGCTGCGCTCACTATTCTGCTGGTACAGTCACTGTATATACAATACATTACTTATCCTGTATTATACTCCAGAGCTGCGCTCACTATTCTGCTGGTACAGTCACTGTGTACATACATTACTTATGCTGTATTATACTCCAGAGCTGCGCTCACTATTCTGCTGGTACAGTCACTGTATATACATTACATTACTTATCCTGTATTATACTCCAGAGCTGCGCTCACTATTCTGCTGGTGCAGTCACTGTGTACATACATTACATTACTTATCCTGTATTATACCCCAGAGCTGCGCTCACTATTCTGCTGGTACAGTCACTGGGTACATACATTACATTACTTATCCTGTATTATACTCCAGAGCTGCGCTCACTATTCTGCTGGTGCAGTCACTGTGTACATCACATTACTTATCCTGTATTATACTCCAGAGCTGCGCTCACTATTCTGCTGGTACAGTCACTGTGTACATACATTACATTACTTATCCTGTATTATACTCCAGAGCTGCGCTCACTATTCTGCTGGTACAGTCACTGTGTACATACATTACATTACTTATCCTGTATTATACTCCAGAGCTGCGCTCACTATTCTGCTGGTACAGTCACTGTGTACATACATTACATTACTTATCCTGTATTATACCCCAGAGCTGCGCTCACTATTCTGCTGGTGCAGTCACTGTGTACATACATTACATTACTTATCCTGTATTATACTCCAGAGCTGCGCTCACTATTCTGCTGGTCACTGTGTACATACATTACATTACTTATCCTGTATTATACTCCAGAGCTGCGCTCACTATTCTGCTGGTGCAGTCACTGTGTACATATATTACATTACTTATCCTGTATTATACTCCAGAGCTGCGCTCACTATTCTGCTGGTCACTGTGTACATACATTACATTACTTATCCTGTATTATACTCCAGAGCTGCGCTCACTATTCTGCTGGTGCAGTCACTGTGTACATACATTACATTACTTATCCTGTATTATACTCCAGAGCTGCGCTCACTATTCTGCTGGTGCAGTCACTGTGTACATACATTACATTACTTATCCTGTATTATACTCCAGAGCTGCGCTCACTATTCTGCTGGTCACTGTGTACATACATTACATTACTTATCCTGTATTATACCCCAGAGCTGCGCTCACTATTCTGCTGGTGCAGTCACTGTGTACATACATTACATTACTTATCCTGTATTATACTCCAGAGCTGCGCTCACTATTCTGCTGGTACAGTCACTGTGTACATACATTACATTACTTATCCTGTATTATACTCCAGAGCTGCGCTCACTATTCTGCTGGTACAGTCACTGTGTACATACATTACATTACTTATCCTGTATTATACTCCAGAGCTGCGCTCACTATTCTGCTGGTGCAGTCACTGTGTACATACATTACATTACTTATCCTGTATTATACTCCAGAGCTGCACTCACTATTCTGCTGGTACAGTCACTGTGTACATACATTACATTACTTATCCTGTATTATACTCCAGAGCTGCGCTCACTATTCTGCTGGTCACTGTGTACATACATTACATTACTTATCCTGTATTATACCCCAGAGCTGCGCTCACTATTCTGCTGGTACAGTCACTGTGTACATACATTACATTACTTATCCTGTATTATACTCCAGAGCTGCGCTCACTATTCTGCTGGTGCAGTCACTGTGTACATACATTACATTACTTATCCTGTATTATACTCCAGAGCTGCGCTCACTATTCTGCTGGTACAGTCACTGTGTACATACATTACATTACTTATCCTGTATTATACTCCAGAGCTGCGCTCACTATTCTGCTGGTCACTGTGTACATACATTACATTACTTATCCTGTATTATACCCCAGAGCTGCGCTCACTATTCTGCTGGTACAGTCACTGTGTACATACATTACATTACTTATCCTGTATTATACTCCAGAGCTGCGCTCACTATTCTGCTGGTGCAGTCACTGTGTACATACATTACATTACTTATCCTGTATTATACTCCAGAGCTGCGCTCACTATTCTGCTGGTACAGTCACTGTGTACATACATTACATTACTTATCCTGTATTATACTCCAGAGCTGCGCTCACTATTCTGCTGGTACAGTCACTGTGTACATACATTACATTACTTATCCTGTATTATACTCCAGAGCTGCGCTCACTATTCTGCTGGTACAGTCACTGTGTACATACATTACATTACTTATCCTGTATTATACTCCAGAGCTGCGCTCACTATTCTGCTGGTACAGTCACTGTGTACATACATTACATTACTTATCCTGTATTATACTCCAGAGCTGCGCTCACTATTCTGCTGGTACAGTCACTGTGTACATACATTACATTACTTATCCTGTATTATACTCCAGAGCTGCGCTCACTATTCTGCTGGTCACTGTGTACATACATTACATTACTTATCCTGTATTATACTCCAGAGCTGCGCTCACTATTCTGCTGGTACAGTCACTGTGTACATACATTACATTACTTATCCTGTATTATACTCCAGAGCTGCGCTCACTATTCTGCTGGTACAGTCACTGTGTACATACATTACATTACTTATCCTGTATTATACTCCAGAGCTGCGCTCACTATTCTGCTGGTCACTGTGTACATACATTACATTACTTATCCTGTATTATACTCCAGAGCTGCACTCACTATTCTGCTGGTACAGTCACTGTGTACATACATTACATTACTTATCCTGTATCATACTCCAGAGCTGCGCTCACTATTCTGCTGGTACAGTCACTGTGTACATACATTACATTACTTATCCTGTATTATACTGCAGAGCTGCGCTCACTATTCTGCTGGTGCAGTCACTGTGTACATACATTACATTACTTATCCTGTATTATATTCTAGAGCTGCGCTCACTATTCTGCTGGTACAGTCACTGTGTACATACATTACATTACTTATCCTGTGTTATACTCCAGAGCTGCGCTCACTATTCTGCTGGTGCAGTCACTGTGTACATACATTACATTACTTATCCTGTATTATACTGCAGAGCTGCGCTCACTATTCTGCTGGTACAGTCACTGTGTACATACATTACATTACTTATCCTGTATTATATTCCAGAGCTGCGCTCACTATTCTGCTGGTGCAGTCACTGTGTACATACATTACATTACTTATCCTGTATTATATTCCAGAGCTGCGCTCACTATTCTGCTGGTGCAGTCACTGTATACATACATTACATTACTTATCCTGTATTATATTCTAGAGCTGCGCTCACTATTCTGCTGGTACAGTCACTGTGTACATACATTACATTACTTATCCTGTATTATACTCCAGAGCTGCGCTCACTATTCTGCTGGTACAGTCACTGTGTACATACATTACATTACTTATCCTGTATTATACTCCAGAGCTGCGCTCACTATTCTGCTGGTGCAGTCACTGTGTACATACATTACATTACTTATCCTGTATTATACTCCAGAGCTGCGCTCACTATTCTGCTGGTACAGTCACTGTGTACATACATTACATTACTTATCCTGTATTATACCCCAGAGCTGCACTCACTATTCTGCTGGTACAGTCACTGTGTACATACATTACATTACTTATCCTGTATTATACTCCAGAGCTGCGCTCACTATTCTGCTGGTACAGTCACTGTGTACATACATTACATTACTTATCCTGTATTATACCCCAGAGCTGCGCTCACTATTCTGCTGGTGCAGTCACTGTGTACATACATTACATTACTTATCCTGTATTATACTGCAGAGCTGCGCTCACTATTCTGCTGGTGCAGTCACTGTGTACATACATTACATTATTTATCCTGTATTATACTCCAGAGCTGCGCTCACTATTCTGCTGGTGCAGTCACTGTGTACATACATTACATTACTTATCCTGTATTATACTCCAGAGCTGCGCTCACTATTCTGCTGGTACAGTCACTGTGTACATACATTACATTACTTATCCTGTATTATACCCCGGAGCTGCGCTCACTATTCTGCTGGTGCAGTCACTGTGTACATACATTACATTACTTATCCTGTATTATATTCTAGAGCTGCGCTCACTATTCTGCTGGTACAGTCACTGTGTACATACATTACATTACTTATCCTGTATTATACTCCAGAGCTGCGCTCACTATTCTGCTGGTACAGTCACTGTGTACATACATTACATTACTTATCCTGTATTATACTCCAGAGCTGCGCTCACTGTTCTGCTGGTGCAGTCACTGTATACATACATTACATTACTTATCCTGTATTATACTCCAGAGCTGCGCTCACTATTCTGCTGGTCACTGTGTACACACATTACATTACTTATCCTTTATTATACTCCAGAGCTGCGCTCACTATTCTGCTGGTACAGTCACTGTGTACATACATTACATTACTTATCCTGTATTATACTCCAGAGCTGCGCTCACTATTCTGCTGGTGCAGTCACTGTGTACATACATTACATTACTTATCCTGTATTATACTCCAGAGCTGCGCTCACTATTCTGCTGGTACAGTCACTGTGTACATACATTACATTACTTATCCTGTATTATACTCCAGAGCTGCGCTCACTATTCTGCTGGTACAGTCACTGTGTACATACATTACATTACTTATCCTGTATTATACTCCAGAGCTGCGCTCACTGTTCTGCTGGTGCAGTCACTGTATACATACATTACATTACTTATCCTGTATTATACTCCAGAGCTGCGCTCACTATTCTGCTGGTCACTGTGTACACACATTACATTACTTATCCTTTATTATACTCCAGAGCTGCGCTCACTATTCTGCTGGTGCAGTCACTGTGTACATACATTACATTACTTATCCTGTATTATACTCCAGAGCTGCGCTCACTATTCTGCTGGTACAGTCACTGTATATACATTACATTACTTATCCTGTATTATACTCCAGAGCTGCGCTCACTATTCTGCTGGTACAGTCACTGTGTACATACATTACTTATGCTGTATTATACTCCAGAGCTGCGCTCACTATTCTGCTGGTACAGTCACTGTATATACATTACATTACTTATCCTGTATTATACTCCAGAGCTGCGCTCACTATTCTGCTGGTGCAGTCACTGTGTACATACATTACATTACTTATCCTGTATTATACCCCAGAGCTGCGCTCACTATTCTGCTGGTACAGTCACTGTGTACATACATTACATTACTTATCCTGTATTATACTCCAGAGCTGCGCTCACTATTCTGCTGGTGCAGTCACTGTGTACATCACATTACTTATCCTGTATTATACTCCAGAGCTGCGCTCACTATTCTGCTGGTACAGTCACTGTGTACATACATTACATTACTTATCCTGTATTATACTCCAGAGCTGCGCTCACTATTCTGCTGGTACAGTCACTGTGTACATACATTACGTTACTTATCCTGTATTATACTCCAGAGCTGCGCTCACTATTCTGCTGGTACAGTCACTGTGTACATACATTACATTACTTATCCTGTATTATACCCCAGAGCTGCACTCAATATTCTGCTGGTGCAGTCACTGTGTACATACATTACATTACTTATCCTGTATTATACTCCAGAGCTGCGCTCACTATTCTGCTGGTCACTGTGTACATACATTACATTACTTATCCTGTATTATACTCCAGAGCTGCGCTCACTATTCTGCTGGTGCAGTCACTGTGTACATATATTACATTACTTATCCTGTATTATACTCCAGAGCTGCACTCACTATTCTGCTGGTGCAGTCACTGTGTACATACATTACATTACTTATCCTGTATTATACTCCAGAGCTGCGCTCACTATTCTGCTGGTGCAGTCACTGTGTACATACATTACATTACTTATCCTGTATTATACTCCAGAGCTGCGCTCACTATTCTGCTGGTGCAGTCACTGTGTACATACATTACATTACTTATCCTGTATTATACTCCAGAGCTGCGCTCACTATTCTGCTGGTGCAGTCACTGTGTACATACATTACATTACTTATCCTGTATTATACTCCAGAGCTGCGCTCACTATTCTGCTGGTGCAGTCACTGTGTACATACATTACATTACTTATCCTGTATTATACTCCAGAGCTGCGCTCACTATTCTGCTGGTACAGTCACTGTGTACATACATTACATTACTTATCCTGTATTATACTCCAGAGCTGCGCTCACTATTCTGCTGGTCACTGTGTACATACATTACATTACTTATCCTGTATTATACCCCAGAGCTGCGCTCACTATTCTGCTGGTGCAGTCACTGTGTACATACATTACATTACTTATCCTGTATTATACTCCAGAGCTGCGCTCACTATTCTGCTGGTACAGTCACTGTGTACATACATTACATTACTTATCCTGTATTATACTCCAGAGCTGCGCTCACTATTCTGCTGGTACAGTCACTGTGTACATACATTACATTACTTATCCTGTATTATACTCCAGAGCTGCGCTCACTATTCTGCTGGTGCAGTCACTGTGTACATACATTACATTACTTATCCTGTATTATACTCCAGAGCTGCACTCACTATTCTGCTGGTACAGTCACTGTGTACATACATTACATTACTTATCCTGTATTATACTCCAGAGCTGCGCTCACTATTCTGCTGGTCACTGTGTACATACATTACATTACTTATCCTGTATTATACCCCAGAGCTGCGCTCACTATTCTGCTGGTACAGTCACTGTGTACATACATTACATTACTTATCCTGTATTATACTCCAGAGCTGCGCTCACTATTCTGCTGGTGCAGTCACTGTGTACATACATTACATTACTTATCCTGTATTATACTCCAGAGCTGCGCTCACTATTCTGCTGGTACAGTCACTGTGTACATACATTACATTACTTATCCTGTATTATACTCCAGAGCTGCGCTCACTATTCTGCTGGTCACTGTGTACATACATTACATTACTTATCCTGTATTATACCCCAGAGCTGCGCTCACTATTCTGCTGGTACAGTCACTGTGTACATACATTACATTACTTATCCTGTATTATACTCCAGAGCTGCGCTCACTATTCTGCTGGTGCAGTCACTGTGTACATACATTACATTACTTATCCTGTATTATACTCCAGAGCTGCGCTCACTATTCTGCTGGTACAGTCACTGTGTACATACATTACATTACTTATCCTGTATTATACTCCAGAGCTGCGCTCACTATTCTGCTGGTACAGTCACTGTGTACATACATTACATTACTTATCCTGTATTATACTCCAGAGCTGCGCTCACTATTCTGCTGGTACAGTCACTGTGTACATACATTACATTACTTATCCTGTATTATACTCCAGAGCTGCGCTCACTATTCTGCTGGTCACTGTGTACATACATTACATTACTTATCCTGTATTATACCCCAGAGCTGCGCTCACTATTCTGCTGGTGCAGTCACTGTGTACATACATTACATTACTTATCCTGTATTATACTCCAGAGCTGCGCTCACTATTCTGCTGGTTACAGTCACTGTGTACATACATTACATTACTTATCCTGTATTATACTCCAGAGCTGCGCTCACTATTCTGCTGGTACAGTCACTGTGTACATACATTACATTACTTATCCTGTATTATACTCCAGAGCTGCGTCACTATTCTGCTGGTGCAGTCACTGTGTACATACATTACATTACTTATCCTGTATTATACTCCAGAGCTGCACTCACTATTCTGCTGGTACAGTCACTGTGTACATACATTACATTACTTATCCTGTATTATACTCCAGAGCTGCGCTCACTATTCTGCTGGTCACTGTGTACATACATTACATTACTTATCCTGTATTATACCCCAGAGCTGCGCTCACTATTCTGCTGGTACAGTCACTGTGTACATACATTACATTACTTATCCTGTATTATACTCCAGAGCTGCGCTCACTATTCTGCTGGTGCAGTCACTGTGTACATACATTACATTACTTATCCTGTATTATACTCCAGAGCTGCGCTCACTATTCTGCTGGTACAGTCACTGTGTACATACATTACATTACTTATCCTGTATTATACTCCAGAGCTGCGCTCACTATTCTGCTGGTCACTGTGTACATACATTACATTACTTATCCTGTATTATACTCCAGAGCTGCGCTCACTATTCTGCTGGTACAGTCACTGTGTACATACATTACATTACTTATCCTGTATTATACTCCAGAGCTGCGCTCACTATTCTGCTGGTGCAGTCACTGTGTACATACATTACATTACTTATCCTGTATTATACTCCAGAGCTGCGCTCACTATTCTGCTGGTACAGTCACTGTGTACATACATTACATTACTTATCCTGTATTATACTCCAGAGCTGCGCTCACTATTCTGCTGGTACAGTCACTGTGTACATACATTACATTACTTATCCTGTATTATACTCCAGAGCTGCGCTCACTATTCTGCTGGTACAGTCACTGTGTACATACATTACATTACTTATCCTGTATTATACTCCAGAGCTGCGCTCACTATTCTGCTGGTACAGTCACTGTGTACATACATTACATTACTTATCCTGTATTATACTCCAGAGCTGCGCTCACTATTCTGCTGGTACAGTCACTGTGTACATACATTACATTACTTATCCTGTATTATACTCCAGAGCTGCGCTCACTATTCTGCTGGTGCAGTCACTGTGTACATACATTACATTACTTATCCTGTATTATACTCCAGAGCTGCGCTCACTATTCTGCTGGTACAGTCACTGTGTACATACATTACATTACTTATCCTGTATTATACTCCAGAGCTGCGCTCACTATTCGGCTGGTACAGTCACTGTGTACATACATTACATTACTTATCCTGTATTATACTCCAGAGCTGCGCTCACTATTCTGCTGGTACAGTCACTGTGTACATACATTACATTACTTATCCTGTATTATACTCCAGAGCTGCACTCACTATTCTGCTGGTACAGTCACTGTGTACTTACATTACATTACTTATCCTGTATTATACTCCAGAGCTGCGCTCACTATTCTGCTGGTACAGTCACTGTGTACATACATTACATTACTTATCCTGTATTATACTCCAGAGCTGCGCTCACTATTCTGCTGGTCACTGTGTACATACATTACATTACTTATCCTGTATTATACTCCAGAGCTGCGCTCACTATTCTGCTGGTCACTGTGTACATACATTACATTACTTATCCTGTATTATATTCCAGAGCTGCGCTCACTATTCTGCTGGTAAGTCACTGTGTACATACATTACATTACTTATCCTGTATTATACTCCAGAGCTGCACTCACTATTTTGCTGGTGCAGTCACTGTGTATATACATTACATTCCTTATCCTGTATTATACTCCAGAGCTGCGCTCACTATTCTGCTGGTGCAGTCACTGTGTACATACATTACATTACTTATCCTGTATTATACTCCAGAGCTGCGCTCACTATTCTGCTGGTACAGTCACTGTGTACATACATTACATTACTTATCCTGTATTATACTCCAGAGCTGCGCTCACTATTCTGCTGGTACAGTCACTGTGTACATACATTACTTATCCTGTATTATACCCCAGAGCTGCGCTCACTATTCTGCTGGTACAGTCACTGTGTACATACATTACATTACTTATCCTGTATTATACTCCAGAGCTGCGCTCACTATTCTGCTGGTCACTGTGTACATACATTACATTACTTATCCTGTATTATACCCCAGAGCTGCGCTCACTATTCTGCTGGTGCAGTCACTGTGTACATACATTACATTACTTATCCTGTATTATACTCCAGAGCTGCGCTCACTATTCTGCTGGTGCAGTCACTGTGTACATACATTACATTACTTATCCTGTATTATACTCCAGAGCTGCGCTCACTATTCTGCTGGTGCAGTCACTGTGTACATACATTACATTACTTATCCTGTATTATACTCCAGAGCTGCGCTCACTATTCTGCTGGTACAGTCACTGTGTACATACATTACATTACTTATCCTGTATTATACTCCAGAGCTGCGCTCACTATTCTGCTGGTACAGTCACTGTGTACATACATTACATTACTTATCCTGTATTATACTCCAGAGCTGCGCTCACTATTCTGCTGGTATAGTCACTGTGTACATACATTACATTACTTATCCTGTATTATACTCCAGAGCTGCGCTCACTATTCTGCTGGTACAGTCACTGTGTACATACATTACATTACTTATCCTGTATTATACTCCAGAGCTGCGCTCACTATTCTGCTGGTACAGTCACTGTGTACAAACATTACATTACTTATCCTGCATTATACTCCAGAGCTGCACTCACTATTCTGCTGGTACAGTCACTGTGTACTTACATTACATTACTTATCCTGTATTATACTCCAGAGCTGCGCTCACTATTCTGCTGGTACAGTCACTGTGTACATACATTACATTACTTATCCTGTATTATACTCCAGAGCTGCGCTCACTATTCTGCTGGTCACTGTGTACATACATTACATTACTTATCCTGTATTATACTCCAGAGCTGCGCTCACTATTCTGCTGGTGCAGTCACTGTGTACATACATTACATTACTTATCCTGTATTATACTCCAGAGCTGCGCTCACTATTCTGCTGGTGCGGTCACTGTGTACATACATTACATTACTTATCCTGTATTACACTCCAGAGCTGCGCTCACTATTCTGCTGGTGCAGTCACTGTGTACATATATTACATTACTTATCCTGTATTATACTCCAGAGCTGCGCTCACTATTCTGCTGGCACAGTCACTGTGTACATACATTACATTACTTATCCTGTATTATACTCCAGAGCTGCGCTCACTATTCTGCTGGTACAGTCACTGTGTACATACATTACATTACTTATCCTGTATTATACTCCAGAGCTGCGCTCACTATTCTGCTGGTGCAGTCACTGTGTACATACATTACATTACTTATCCTGTATTATACTCCAGAGCTGTGCTCACTATTCTCCTGGTGCAGTCACTGTGTACATACATTACATTACTTATCCTGTATTATACTCCAGAGCTGCGCTCACTATTCTGCTGGTACAGTCACTGTGTACATACATTACATTACTTATCCTGTATTATACCCCAGAGCTGCGCTCACTATTCTGCTGGTACAGTCACTGTGTACATACATTACATTACTTATCCTGTATTATACCCCAGAGCTGCGCTCACTATTCTGCTGGTACAGTCACTGTGTACATACATTACATTACTTATCCTGTATTATACTCCAGAGCTGCGCTCACTATTCTGCTGGTACAGTCACTATGTACATACATTACATTACTTATCCTGTATTATACTCCAGAGCTGCGCTCACTATTCTGCTGGTACAGTCACTGTGTACATACATTACATTACTTATCCTGTATTATACTCCAGAGCTGCGCTCACTATTCTGCTGGTACAGTCACTGTGTACATACATTACATTACTTATCCTGTATTACACTCCAGAGCTGCGCTCACTATTCTGCTGGTGCAGTCACTGTGTACATACATTACATTACTTATCCTGTATTATACCCCAGAGCTGCGCTCACTATTCTGCTGGTACAGTCACTGTGTACATACATTACATTACTTATCCTGTATTACACTCCAGAGCTGCGCTCACTATTCTGCTGGTGCAGTCACTGTGTACATACATTACATTACTTATCCTGTATTATACCCCAGAGCTGCGCTCACTATTCTGCTGGTACAGTCACTGTGTACATACATTACATTACTTATCCTGTATTATACCCCAGAGCTGCGCTCACTATTCTGCTGGTACAGTCACTGTGTGCATACATTACATTACTTATCCTGTATTATACTCCAGAGCTGCGCTCACTATTCTGCTGGTACAGTCACTGTGTACATACATTACATTACTTATCCTGTATTATACTCCAGAGCTGCGCTCACTATTCTGCTGGTACAGTCACTGTGTACATACATTACATTACTTATCCTGTATTATACCCCAGAGCTGCGCTCACTATTCTGCTGGTACAGTCACTGTGTACATACATTACATTACTTATCCTGTATTATATTCCAGAGCTGCGCTCACTATTCTGCTGGTGCAGTCACTGTGTACTTACATTACATTACTTATCCTGTATTATACTCCAGAGCTGCGCTCACTATTCTGCTGGTACAGTCACTGTGTACATACATTACATTACTTATCCTGTATTATACCCCAGAGCTGCGCTCACTATTCTGCTGGTACAGTCACTGTGTACATACATTACATTACTTATCCTGTATTATATTCCAGAGCTGCGCTCACTATTCTGCTGGTGCAGTCACTGTGTACTTACATTACATTACTTATCCTGTATTATACTCCAGAGCTGCGCTCACTATTCTGCTGGTACAGTCACTGTGTACATACATTACATTACTTATCCTGTATTATACTCCAGAGCTGCGCTCACTATTCTGCTGGTCACTGTGTACATACATTACATTACTTATCCTGTATTATACTCCAGAGCTGCGCTCACTATTCTGCTGGTGCAGTCACTGTGTACATACATTACATTACTTATCCTGTATTATACTCCAGAGCTGCGCTCACTATTCTGCTGGTGCGGTCACTGTGTACATACATTACATTACTTATCCTGTATTACACTCCAGAGCTGCGCTCACTATTCTGCTGGTGCAGTCACTGTGTACATATATTACATTACTTATCCTGTATTATACTCCAGAGCTGCGCTCACTATTCTGCTGGCACAGTCACTGTGTACATACATTACATTACTTATCCTGTATTATACTCCAGAGCTGCGCTCACTATTCTGCTGGTACAGTCACTGTGTACATACATTACATTACTTATCCTGTATTATACTCCAGAGCTGCGCTCACTATTCTGCTGGTGCAGTCACTGTGTACATACATTACATTACTTATCCTGTATTATACTCCAGAGCTGTGCTCACTATTCTCCTGGTGCAGTCACTGTGTACATACATTACATTACTTATCCTGTATTATACTCCAGAGCTGCACTCACTATTCTGCTGGTGCAGTCACTGTGTACATACATTACATTACTTATCCTGTATTATACCCCAGAGCTGCGCTCACTATTCTGCTGGTGCAGTCACTGTGTACATACATTACATTACTTATCCTGTATTATACTCCAGAGCTGCGCTCACTATTCTGCTGGTACAGTCACTGTGTACATACATTACATTACTTATCCTGTATTATACCCCAGAGCTGCGCTCACTATTCTGCTGGTACAGTCACTGTGTACATACATTACATTACTTATCCTGTATTATACCCCAGAGCTGCGCTCACTATTCTGCTGGTACAGTCACTGTGTACATACATTACATTACTTATCCTGTATTATACTCCAGAGCTGCGCTCACTATTCTGCTGGTGCAGTCACTGTGTACATACATTACATTACTTATCCTGTATTATACCCCAGAGCTGCGCTCACTATTCTGCTGGTACAGTCACTATGTACATACATTACATTACTTATCCTGTATTATACTCCAGAGCTGCGCTCACTATTCTGCTGGTACAGTCACTGTGTACATACATTACATTACTTATCCTGTATTATACTCCAGAGCTGCGCTCACTATTCTGCTGGTACAGTCACTGTGTACATACATTACATTACTTATCCTGTATTACACTCCAGAGCTGCGCTCACTATTCTGCTGGTGCAGTCACTGTGTACATACATTACATTACTTATCCTGTATTATACCCCAGAGCTGCGCTCACTATTCTGCTGGTACAGTCACTGTGTACATACATTACATTACTTATCCTGTATTATACTCCAGAGCTGCGCTCACTATTCTGCTGGTACAGTCACTGTGTACATACATTACATTACTTATCCTGTATTATACCCCAGAGCTGCGCTCACTATTCTGCTGGTACAGTCACTGTGTACATACATTACATTACTTATCCTGTATTATACTCCAGAGCTGCGCTCACTATTCTGCTGGTACAGTCACTGTGTACATACATTACATTACTTATCCTGTATTATACTCCAGAGCTGCGCTCACTATTCTGCTGGTGCAGTCACTGTGTACATACATTACATTACTTATCCTGTATTATACTCCAGAGCTGCGCTCACTATTCTGCTGGTACAGTCACTGTGTACATACATTACATTACTTATCCTGTATTATACTCCAGAGCTGCGCTCACTATTCTGCTGGTGCAGTCACTGTGTACATACAATACATTACTTATCCTGTATTATACTCCAGAGCTGCGCTCACTATTCTGCTGGTCACTGTGTACATACATTACATTACTTATCCTGTATTACACTCCAGAGCTGCGCTCACTATTCTGCTGGTACAGTCACTGTGTACATACATTACATTACTTATCCTGTATTATACTCCAGAGCTGCGCTCACTATTCTGCTGGTGCAGTCACTGTGTACATACAATACATTACTTATCCTGTATTATACTCCAGAGCTGCGCTCACTATTCTGCTGGTCACTGTGTACATACATTACATTACTTATCCTGTATTACACTCCAGAGCTGCGCTCACTATTCTGCTGTACAGTTATTGTAGGGTCGGTGGCTCGGTGTTCCGGGTCGGTGTAGTCGCCCCTCTCTGCTGTCGGTGGCAGTTGCCCGGCGGTCTCTTATCTCGCCAGGTCACGTTGCGTCCTCGCTATTTCCAGCTGTAATAACTACTAATCCAATTTCAGCATTTACAACTTCCATAAAAGTCGATTTCTACAAATAATGCGGCGTGCTCGGAGATTAAGCGCGCCGCGCGCCGGGGGATTACAATAGCTGCTTTAATTTCTGATCTAAAAATAATTTGATTAGTGGCTTCAATAGCGGCGGTGGCTGCGGCGGCGGTGGCTGTGGCGCTGGTGTCGTGCTGAGCGCGTCGTCTCCTTTCATCAAGCAGCCCCTTCCATAACCGTAAAGTAGGGAAGTTTAATAAGTGATGGGGTGGATGATGAGCGCCGCTCCCCGCTCCGGCACCGCGCTGACTAACAGCCTTGTATTTTATATTAATGCCGCGCTGACATGATAAATAGTCGCCGGCGTCTCGGCAGCCGTATTAACCCTTCAGCGGACTCCTGAGTGCAGCGGCTAATCCTCTGCCGGACGATGATATCTGCGCCCACCTCGGAAGGATAAGCAGATTACTGACGCTGACACTCGTGGTCCGGGGCCGCTCGCCATCAGGAGATAAGACGGAGGATTGGAGCGCGAGCAGCAGCAACGTCCAGGGGAATCCTCTAAATCTCTTTATACACAGCGCTCTCTGTAACGCGACCTCCTGCGAGGCAGCGGGGCAATCCCCGGGCAGCATGGAGGTAATATCTACAAATATGGGTGACAGGGGCAGGAGGCTCCGGGACACTGCAAACAAAACCGCAATCCCATCACCTAACACCTGAGCCATGGACGACCATTGTAGGGGACTGCTGCAGCGCCGGGTGTGAATAAGGCCTCAGAAGCCTCACTGAGGCGCGGAAATATAGCGAATTGGATAAGGGGTATATACAGGTAATAATCTAGTGTAATGTACAGGGTATATACAGGTAATAATCTAGTGTAATAATGTACAGGGTATATACAGGTAATAATCTAGTGTAATAATAATGTACGAGGTATATACAGGTAATAATCTAGTGTAATAATGTACAGGGTATATACAGGTAATAATCTAGTGTAATAATAATGTACAGGGTATATACAGGTAATCTAGTGTAATGTACAGGGTATATACAGGTAATAATCTAGTGTAATAATAATGTACAGGGTATATACAGGTAATAATCTAGTGTAATAATAATGTACGAGGTATATACAGGTAATAATCTAGTGTAATAATGTACAGGGTATATACAGGTAATAATCTAGTGTAATAATACACAGGGTATATACAGGTAATAATCTAGTGTAATAATAATGTACGAGGTATATACAGGTAATAATCTAGTGTAATAATGTACAGGGTATATACAGGTAATAATCTAGTGTAATAATAATGTACAGGGTATATACAGGTAATCTAGTGTAATGTACAGGGTATATACAGGTAATAATCTAGTGTAATAATAATGTACAGGGTATATACAGGTAATAATCTAGTGTAATAATGTACAGGGTATATACAGGTAATAATCTAGTGTAATAATAATGTACAGGGTATATACAGGTAATCTAGTGTAATGTACAGGGTATATACAGGTAATAATCTAGTGTAATAATAATGTACAGGGTATATACAGGTAATAATCTAGTGTAATAATGTACAGGGTATATACAGGTAATAATCTAGTGTAATAATAATGTACAGGGTATATACAGGTAATAATCTAGTGTAATAATGTACAGGGTATATACAGGTAATAATCTAGTGTAATAATGTACAGGGTATATACAGGTAATAATCTAGTGTAATAATAATGTACAGGGTATATACAGGTAATCTAGTGTAATAATAATGTACAGGGTATATACAGGTAATCTAGTGTAATAATAATGTACAGGGTATATACAGGTAATAATCTAGTGTAATAATAATGTACGAGGTATATACAGGTAATAATCTAGTGTAATAATGTACAGGGTATATACGGGTAATAATCTAGTGTAATAATGTACAGAGTATATACAGGTAATAATCTAGTGTAATAATAATGTACAGGGTATATACAGGTAATAATCTAGTGTAATAATAATGTACGGGGTATATACAGGTAATAATCTAGTGTAATAATAATGTACAGGGTATATACGGGTAATAATCTAGTGTAATAATAATGTACAGGGTATATACAGGTAATAATCTAGTGTAATAATAATGTACGAGGTATATACAGGTAATAATCTAGTGTAATAATGTACAGGGTATATACAGGTAATAATCTAGTGTAATAATACACAGGGTATATACAGGTAATAATCTAGTGTAATAATAATGTACGGGGTATATACAGGTAATAATCTAGTGTAATAATGTACAGGGTATATACGGGTAATAATCTGGTGTTATAATAATGTACAGGGTATATAGATGGTAATAATCTAGTGTAATAATAATGTACGAGGTATATACAGGTAATAATCTAGTGTAATAATAATGTACGGGGTATATACAGGTAATAATCTAGTATAATAATAATGTACGAGGTATATACAGGTAATAATCTAGTGTAATAATAATGTACAGGGTATATACAGGTAATAATCTAGTGTAATAATGTACAGGGTATATACAGGTAATAATCTAGTGTAATAATAATGTACGGGGTATATACAGGTAATAATCTAGTGTAATGTACAGGGTATATACAGGTAATAATCTAGTGTAATAATGTACAGGGTATATACAGGTAACAATCTAGTGTAATAATAATGTACGAGGTATATACAGGTAATCTAGTGTAATAATGTACAGAGTATATACAGGTAATAATATAGTGTAATAATAATGTACAGGGTATATACAGGTAATAATCTAGTGTAATAATAATGTACGGGGTATATACAGGTAATAATCTAGTGTAATGTACAGGGTATATACAGGTAATAATCTAGTGTAATAATGTACAGGGTATATACAGGTAACAATCTAGTGTAATAATAATGTACAGGATATATACAGGTAATCTAGTGTAATAATGTACAGAGTATATACAGGTAATAATATAGTGTAATAATAATGTACAGGGTATATACAGGTAATAATCTAGTGTAATAATAATGTACAGGGTATATACGGGTAATAATCTAGTGTAATAATAATGTACAGGGTATATACAGGTAATAATCTAGTATAATAATAATGTACGAGGTATATACGGGTAATAATCTAGTATAATAATAATGTACGAGGTATATACAGGTAATAATCTAGTGTAATAATGTACAGGGTATATACAGGTAATAATCTAGTGTAATAATAATGTACAGGGTATATACGGGTAATAATCTGGTGTTATAATAATGTACAGGGTATATAGATGGTAATCTAGTGTAATAATAATGTACAGGGTATATACAGGTAATAATCTAGTGTAATAATGTACGGGGTATATACAGGTAATAATCTAGTGTAATAACAATGTACAGGGTATATACAGGTAATCTAGTGTAATAATAATGTACGAGGTATATACAGGTAATAATCTAGTGTAATAATAATGTACGGGGTATATACAGGTAATAATCTAGTGTAATAATAATGTACAGCGTATATACAGGTAATAATCTAGTGTAATAATGTATGTGTGTATGTATGATGGCGGTATACGTGGTGCTGTGTATATATGATGGCGGTATACATGGTGCTGTGTATATATGATGGCGGTATACGTGGTGCTGTGTATATATGATGGCGGTATACATGTGCTGTGTATATATGATGGCGGTATACATGTGCTGTGTATATATGATGGCGGTATACATGGTGCTGTGTATATATGATGGCGGTATACATGTGCTGTGTATATATGATGGCGGTATACATGTGCTGTGTATATATGATGGCGGTATACGTGGTGCTGTGTATATATGATGGCGGTATACATGTGCTGTGTATATATGATGGCGGTATACATGTGCTGTGTATATATGATGGCGGTATACGTGGTGCTGTGTATATATGATGGCGGTATACGTGGTGCTGTGTATATATGATGGCGGTATACATGGTGCTGTGTATATATGATGGCGGTATACGTGGTGCTGTGTATATATGATGGCGGTATACGTGGTGCTGTGTATATATGATGGCGGTATACGTGGTGCTGTGTATATATGATGGCGGTATACATGTGCTGTGTATATATGATGGCGGTATACATGGTGCTGTGTATATATGATGGCGGTATACATGGTGCTGTGTATATATGATGGCGGTATACATGGTGCTGTGTATATATGATGGCGGTATACATGTGCTGTGTATATATGATGGCGGTATACATGTGCTGTGTATATATGATGGCGGTATACATGTGCTGTGTATATATGATGGCGGTATACATGTGCTGTGTATATATGATGGCGGTATACATGTGCTGTGTATATATGATGGCGGTATACATGTGCTGTGTATATATGATGGCGGTATACATGTGCTGTGTATATATGATGGCGGTATACATGTGCTGTGTATATATGATGGCGGTATACGTGGTGCTGTGTATATATGATGGCGGTATACGTGGTGCTGTGTATATATGATGGCGGTATACGTGGTGCTGTGTATATATGATGGCGGTATACATGGTGCTGTGTATATATGATGGCGGTATACATGGTGCTGTGTATATATGATGGCGGTATACATGGTGCTGTGTATATATGATGGCGGTATACATGTGCTGTGTATATATGATGGCGGTATACGTGGTGCTGTGTATATATGATGGCGGTATACATGTGCTGTGTATATATGATGGCGGTATACATGGTGCTGTGTATATATGATGGCGGTATACATGGTGCTGTGTATATATGATGGCGGTATACATGGTGCTGTGTATATATGATGGCGGTATACATGTGCTGTGTATATATGATGGCGGTATACATGTGCTGTGTATATATGATGGCGGTATACATGTGCTGTGTATATATGATGGCGGTATACATGGTGCTGTGTATATATGATGGCGGTATACATGTGCTGTGTATATATGATGGCGGTATACATGTGCTGTGTATATATGATGGCGGTATACATGTGCTGTGTATATATGATGGCGGTATACATGTGCTGTGTATATATGATGGCGGTATACATGGTGCTGTGTATATATGATGGCGGTATACATGTGCTGTGTATATATGATGGCGGTATACATGTGCTGTGTATATATGATGGCGGTATACATGTGCTGTGTATATATGATGGCGGTATACATGTGCTGTGTATATATGATGGCGGTATACATGTGCTGTGTATATATGATGGCGGTATACATGGTGCTGTGTATATATGATGGCGGTATACATGTGCTGTGTATATATGATGGCGGTATACATGTGCTGTGTATATATGATGGCGGTATACGTGGTGCTGTGTATATATGATGGCGGTATACATGTGCTGTGTATATATGATGGCGGTATACATGTGCTGTGTATATATGATGGCGGTATACGTGGTGCTGTGTATATATGATGGCGGTATACGTGGTGCTGTGTATATATGATGGCGGTATACATGGTGCTGTGTATATATGATGGCGGTATACGTGGTGCTGTGTATATATGATGGCGGTATACGTGGTGCTGTGTATATATGATGGCGGTATACGTGGTGCTGTGTATATATGATGGCGGTATACGTGGTGCTGTGTATATATGATGGCGGTATACATGTGCTGTGTATATATGATGGCGGTATACATGGTGCTGTGTATATATGATGGCGGTATACATGGTGCTGTGTATATATGATGGCGGTATACATGGTGCTGTGTATATATGATGGCGGTATACATGTGCTGTGTATATATGATGGCGGTATACATGTGCTGTGTATATATGATGGCGGTATACATGTGCTGTGTATATATGATGGCGGTATACATGTGCTGTGTATATATGATGGCGGTATACATGTGCTGTGTATATATGATGGCGGTATACGTGGTGCTGTGTATATATGATGGCGGTATACGTGGTGCTGTGTATATATGATGGCGGTATACGTGGTGCTGTGTATATATGATGGCGGTATACATGGTGCTGTGTATATATGATGGCGGTATACATGGTGCTGTGTATATATGATGGCGGTATACATGGTGCTGTGTATATATGATGGCGGTATACATGTGCTGTGTATATATGATGGCGGTATACGTGGTGCTGTGTATATATGATGGCGGTATACATGTGCTGTGTATATATGATGGCGGTATACATGGTGCTGTGTATATATGATGGCGGTATACATGGTGCTGTGTATATATGATGGCGGTATACATGGTGCTGTGTATATATGATGGCGGTATACATGTGCTGTGTATATATGATGGCGGTATACATGTGCTGTGTATATATGATGGCGGTATACATGTGCTGTGTATATATGATGGCGGTATACATGGTGCTGTGTATATATGATGGCGGTATACATGTGCTGTGTATATATGATGGCGGTATACATGTGCTGTGTATATATGATGGCGGTATACATGTGCTGTGTATATATGATGGCGGTATACATGTGCTGTGTATATATGATGGCGGTATACATGTGCTGTGTATATATGATGGCGGTATACATGTGCTGTGTATATATGATGGCGGTATACATGTGCTGTGTATATATGATGGCGGTATACATGGTGCTGTGTATATATGATGGCGGTATACATGTGCTGTGTATATATGATGGCGGTATACATGTGCTGTGTATATATGATGGCGGTATACATGTGCTGTGTATATATGATGGCGGTATACGTGGTGCTGTGTATATATGATGGCGGTATACGTGGTGCTGTGTATATATGATGGCGGTATACGTGGTGCTGTGTATATATGATGGCGGTATACATGGTGCTGTGTATATATGATGGCGGTATACATGGTGCTGTGTATATATGATGGCGGTATACATGGTGCTGTGTATATATGATGGCGGTATACATGTGCTGTGTATATATGATGGCGGTATACGTGGTGCTGTGTATATATGATGGCGGTATACATGTGCTGTGTATATATGATGGCGGTATACATGGTGCTGTGTATATATGATGGCGGTATACATGGTGCTGTGTATATATGATGGCGGTATACATGGTGCTGTGTATATATGATGGCGGTATACATGTGCTGTGTATATATGATGGCGGTATACATGTGCTGTGTATATATGATGGCGGTATACATGTGCTGTGTATATATGATGGCGGTATACATGGTGCTGTGTATATATGATGGCGGTATACATGTGCTGTGTATATATGATGGCGGTATACATGTGCTGTGTATATATGATGGCGGTATACATGTGCTGTGTATATATGATGGCGGTATACATGTGCTGTGTATATATGATGGCGGTATACATGTGCTGTGTATATATGATGGCGGTATACATGTGCTGTGTATATATGATGGCGGTATACATGTGCTGTGTATATATGATGGCGGTATACATGGTGCTGTGTATATATGATGGCGGTATACATGTGCTGTGTATATATGATGGCGGTATACATGTGCTGTGTATATATGATGGCGGTATACATGTGCTGTGTATATATGATGGCGGTATACATGGTGCTGTGTATATATGATGGCGGTATACATGGTGCTGTGTATATATGATGGCGGTATACATGGTGCTGTGTATATATGATGGCGGTATACATGTGCTGTGTATATATGATGGCGGTATACGTGGTGCTGTGTATATATGATGGCGGTATACATGGTGCTGTGTATATAGATTGTTATTCGCAGCTTGTTTATCCCGGGACCATCTGTTTTCTGTATTTACGGCGTTCCCTCCACTTTCTGCTGCGTTGCCATGGTAACCTCCTATTGTGAACAGCCGGGGCCTCTCCTGCACCTGATACAGGGGGGGGGGGGGGGGGAGGGGGAGGGGCTGCAGGTGTCGGAGCAGTCAGCGCAACATCACTGCTAACAGCCCCAATTATACACCCCCACACCTAGCTCCGCCCCCTGGGCACCGCCAGTAACCCTCCAGACCCCGAGGATCGGATTATTAACCCTCCAGACCCCGAGGATCGGATTATTAACCCTCCAGACCCCGAGGATCGGATTATTAACCCTCCAGACCCCGAGGATCGGATTATTAACCCTCCAGACCCCGAGGATCGGATTATTAACCCTCCAGACCCCGAGGATCGGATTATTAACCCTCCAGACCCCGGGGATCAGATTATTAACCCTCCAGACCCCGGGGATCAGATTATTAATTCTCCAGACCCCGGGGATCAGATTATTAATTCTCCAGACCCCGGGGATCAGATTATTAATTCTCCAGACCCCGGGGATGAGATTATTAACCCTCCAGACCCCGGGGATGAGATTATTAATTCTCCAGACCCCGGGGATGAGATTATTAACCCTCCAGACTCCGGGGATCAGATTATTAACCCTCCAGATCCCATGGATTGGATTATTAACCCTCCAGACCCTGGGGATCGGATTATTAACCCTCCAGACCCCGGGGATCGGATTATTAACCCTCCAGACCCCGGGGATCAGATTATTAACCCTCCAGACCCTGGGGATCAGATTATTAACCCTTTAGACACCGTGTATCAGATCATTAACCCTCCAGACCCCGGGATCAGTCCTTACGCTCGTCCTGAGGACTCTATGGACAACGGGGGCGCTGGCGCTCAGTACTGGCGACTTCCCTATATACATCACAGAGCGGGATCGGGACTTGTTGGCACGTGGTCGCAGCAATCTGATTAACAAAGACTAACGTGCGGCGGGAGCGCGGGCGGCGAGGAGCGGGGCGATCAATAATCTACATGCGATGGATTTTTCTCTTTGCTGCAGAAATGAGGATTCATAATTAACGCCGCTGATGTTCTCCTTACCAAAGTAAAAATTGATTTTCATCATCCCGAGCCGTGTTTTATCGCCATCGCCGCCGCTGCCGTCCAGCTCAAATCAGAGATCGTGCGGAACACTAATTGCCAGTTTGGCAGAGAAAGAAAACGGCATTTTCTTGGACGGCCACAAAGCACAATAATGACAACCATCTATTGTACAACAGACAGGGGCAATAAAGAGTGTGGCGCCGAGACTGCCATAACCCGCACCGCCGCCACCGCTAATAGAAAATCTCACATGGCAGGATGGAAAACCAGTACGAACTTCTGCAGCCGCTTCATTGTAGTAGAGACAGACCGAGTCAAAGGTCACATTGGCCCCGGGCACCTGCCGAAAAATCCAGGACATAGACTCCTTATTACCTACTACACCCAACTATACAGCCGGAGCGACCACAGAGGAGAACCATCAGAACTACTACTACACCCAACTGTACAGCCGGAGCGACCACAGAGGAGAACCATCAGAACTACTACTACACCCAACTGTACAGCCAGAGCGACCACAGAGGAGAACCATCAGAACTACTACTACACCCAACTGTACAGCCGGAGCGACCACAGAGGAGAACCATCAGAACTACTACTACACCCAACTGTACAGCCGGAGCGACCACAGAGGAGAACCATCAGAACTACTACTACACCCAACTGTACAGCCAGAGCGACCACAGAGGAGAACCATCAGAACTACTACTACACCCAACTGTACAGCCGGAGCGACCACAGAGGAGAACCATCAGAACTACTACTACACCCAACTGTACAGCCAGAGCGACCACAGAGGAGAACCATCAGAACTACTACTACACCCAACTGTACAGCCGGAGCGACCACAGAGGAGAACCATCAGAACTACTACTACACCCAACTGTACAGCCGGAGCCAAGACAGAGGAGAACCATCAGAACTACTACTACACCCAACTGTACAGCCGGAGCGACCACAGAGGAGAACCATCAGAACTACTACTACACCCAACTGTACAGCCGGAGCGACCACAGAGGAGAACCATCAGAACTACTACTACACCCAACTGTACAGCCAGAGCGACCACAGAGGAGAACCATCAGAACTACTACTACACCCAACTGTACAGCCAGAGCGACCACAGAGGAGAACCATCAGAACTACTACTACACCCAACTGTACAGCCGGAGCGACCACAGAGGAGAACCATCAGAACTACTACTACACCCAACTGTACAGCCAGAGCGACCACAGAGGAGAACCATCAGAACTACTACTACACCCAACTGTACAGCCGGAGCGACCACAGAGGAGAACCATCAGAACTACTACTACACCCAACTGTACAGCCAGAGCGACCACAGAGGAGAACCATCAGAACTACTACTACACCCAACTGTACAGCCAGAGCGACCACAGAGGAGAACCATCAGAACTACTACTACACCCAACTGTACAGCCGGAGCGACCACAGAGGAGAACCATCAGAACTACTACTACACCCAACTGTACAGCCAGAGCGACCACAGAGGAGAACCATCAGAACTACTACTACACCCAACTGTACAGCCAGAGCGACCACAGAGGAGAACCATCAGAACTACTACTACACCCAACTGTACAGCCGGAGCGACCACAGAGGAGAACCATCAGAACTACTACTACACCCAACTGTACAGCCAGAGCGACCACAGAGGAGAACCATCAGAACTACTACTACACCCAACTGTACAGCCGGAGCGACCACAGAGGAGAACCATCAGAACTACTACTACACCCAACTGTACAGCCGGAGCGACCACAGAGGAGAACCATCAGAACTACTACTACACCCAACTGTACAGCCAGAGCGACCACAGAGGAGAACCAACAGAACTACTACTACACCCAACTGTACAGCCGGAGCCAAGACAGAGGAGAACCATCAGAACTACTACTACACCCAACTGTACAGCCAGAGCGACCACAGAGGAGAACCATCAGAACTACTACTACACCCAACTGTACAGCCAGAGCGACCACAGAGGAGAACCATCAGAACTACTACTACACCCAACTGTACAGCCGGAGCGACCACAGAGGAGAACCATCAGAACTACTACTACACCCAACTGTACAGCCGGAGCGACCACAGAGGAGAACCATCAGAACTACTACTACACCCAACTGTACAGCCGGAGCGACCACAGAGGAGAACCATCAGAACTACTACTACACCCAACTGTACAGCCGGAGCGACCACAGAGGAGAACCATCAGAACTACTACTACACCCAACTGTACAGCCGGAGCGACCACAGAGGAGAACCATCAGAACTACTACTACACCCAACTGTACAGCCGGAGCGACCACAGAGGAGAACCATCAGAACTACTACTACACCCAACTGTACAGCCGGAGCGACCACAGAGGAGAACCATCAGAACTACTACTACACCCAACTGTACAGCCGGAGCGACCACAGAGGAGAACCATCAGAACTACTACTACACCCAACTGTACAGCCAGAGCGACCACAGAGGAGAACCATCAGAACTACTACTACACCCAACTGTACAGCCAGAGCGACCACAGAGGAGAACCATCAGAACTACTACTACACCCAACTGTACAGCCGGAGCGACCACAGAGGAGAACCATCAGAACTACTACTACACCCAACTGTACAGCCGGAGCGACCACAGAGGAGAACCATCAGAACTACTACTGCACCCAACTGTACAGCCAGAGCGACCACAGAGGAGAACCATCAGAACTACTACTACACCTGACTACTGTACAGACCCCAGCCAGACTAATATACAATGTGACTGCCCCCAGACCCACTTTACACCATGTCACTGGACACTCCTGTTCGCACCCCCATTAGTTGACCCTCTCCCACATCTCTGTGTATTTGCAGATTCCTTCCCCCTCCCCCGCACTGGACTCTCAGGTCTGACAACCACAAGACTCGCTTCATTACAGGCGGACGATTGTAATAAATCATCTCCGCACAAGATTTACCTTTTATTTTCATCATCACAAAAACGTCACTTTCATTTTATGTCTGTAACGCTGATACATGGCGGAGAATGTACAAGTATCCCCATCCTCCTCCGCCTGTACCTGCTGGGGGTATACTCCTGTACTGACTACTATGGATTACACCGAACCTCACTTATACATGATGGCGAGCTGTGACAGGTGACATCACTGTGTGTATTATCCCTGTACTGTGACATCACTGTGTGTATTATGTCTGTACTGTGACATCACTGTGTGTATTATCCTGTACTGTGACATCACTGTGTGTATTATGTCTGTACTGTGACATCACTGTGTGTATTATCTCTGTACTGTGACATCACTGTGTGTATTATGTCTGTACTGTGACATCACTGTGTGTATTATCCTGTACTGTGACATCACTGTGTGTATTATGTCTGTACTGTGACATCACTGTGTGTATTATCTCTGTACTGTGACCTCACTGTGTGTATTATCCCTGTACTGTGACATCACTGTGTGTATTATCCCTGTACTGTGACATCACTGTGTGTATTATCCTGTACTGTGACATCACTGTGTGTATTAATCCTGTACTGTGACATCACTGTGTGTATTATCCTGTACTGTGACATCACTGTGTGTATTACCCTGTACTGTGACATCACTGTGTGTATTATCCTGTACTGTGACATCACTGTGTGTATTATCCTGTACTGTGACATCACTCTGTGTATTATCTGTACTGTGACATCACTGTGTGTATTATCTCTGTACTGTGACATCACTGTGTGTATTATCTGTACTGTGACATCACTGTGTGTATTATCCTGTACTGTGACATCACTGTGTGTATTATCCTGTACTGTGACATCACTCTGTGTATATCCTGTACTGTGACATCACTGTGTGTATTATCCCTGTACTGTGACATCACTGTGTGTATTATCCCTGTACTGTGACATCACTGTGTGTATTATCTCTGTACTGTGACATCACGTGTGTATTATCCTGTACTGTGACATCACTGTGTGTATTATCTCTGTACTGTGACATCACTGTGTGTATTATCCCTGTACTGTGACATCACTGTGTGTATTATCTCTGTACTGTGACATCACTGTGTGTATTATCCCTGTACTGTGACATCCACTGTGTGTATTATCCCTGTACTGTGACATCACCTGTGTGTATTATTCAGTACTGTGACATCACTGTGTGTATTATCTCTGTACTGTGACATCACTGTGTGTATTACCCTGTACTGTGACATCACTGTGTGTATTACCCTGTACTGTGACATCACTGTGTGTATTATCCCTGTACTGTGACATCACTGTGTGTATTATCTCTGTACGGTGACATCACTGTGTGTATTATGAGGGGGGTATTACTCCTCTGTCTGGGGGGGGTAGTCCTTAGTACAGGTGTTGCGGCTGGTTCCCGCACCGTCTGGGTGTAATACTCACTTCTATCCCGGCACATTCAGGTCCTGTTCAGTCCTCTTCTCGGCACAATTCACCTTGACTCTCTGTAATAAGATCTCGGCACAAAGTCTCCCGGTCATTATCCGGCAAAATGAGAGCAAATGTATCAATGCAAAGCGGCTCCTGCCCGGCGACAGAGACGGCTCCATGACCAGAGGGGAGAGGGGGCTGCTCCCAAATACACTGAGTGGCCCAAAGTCACGGAAAGGTACCGGACACCGGTAATTGCGGGTCGATCCTCCGCGAGCCCTGATAGCTGCAGCAAGACGGCGAGGCCGGGACTCCACGAGGTGTTGGAAGAGTTCTGGAGGGATATTGCACTGCAGCCCACATTGGTCCTATGTAGTTGGCGCTGGGTCCATGGAGCGGACACCGGTATCCACAGCATCCATAAACGCTCTATGGGGGTTGAGGTCGGGTGAGCGGACAGGCCAATCGAGGGTCATGAGGTCACTGGTGTGTTCATTAAGCCAGTCCGGTGCCACCAATGAGCGATGACATGTTGCATTGTCCTGTTGGTACACAGCATCCCCATCAGGGAACCCCAACACCAGAAAGGGGTGCAGATGGTCTGCCATAAGGTGCACGTATCGAATACCAGTCATTCATACCTGCACCCAGACAATGGAGCCCAATTGTGACCATGTGAACACGGCCCAGACCATGACGGAGCCACCGCCCGCCTGGACACGTCCCTGTTGGCATACAGGATCCATGGCTTCATGGGGCATAGGCCACAATCTCACATGCCCATCGACCTCTGTACAACTGGAACCGTGATTCATCAGACCATGGCCACATGCCGCCACTGTTCCATGTCGCGGTCCCATGCCATTTCTCCCAATCTCTGTGTCAGCAAAGGGACAACGGGACGGGGGGGGGGGTCAATTGTTGAAGCCTATGTGGTGCAGTCTTGGCGTACAGTCCTGGTTGAAATAGGGTCCTGAGCCCCACAGTAGACCGTTGAGAACCCCGTATGACTCTGTGGAGGTGAGGTGCATCTATTCATCAAACACTCGTTGTCGACTGATGCGCCAATTTACGCGGCTTCTAAAGTTGTCTCTACGATATTAGAGGTCAACCCGAGACGCCGATGACCTTGAAAACTAAATTCCCTGCTGAGATATCTTGGTGACACTAGCGCCATAGGCTGCACCACATCACACTATTTGAGCGTCATATCTGACCACAACAGACACTGGGACTCGCCTCTCCCGTGACTTTTGGCCACTGAGTGTATAGCCTCAAGACAACGCAACACACCATCTTCTGACAAGTCCTATGCTCAAGTAATAGCCAAGATACAGAGGTGGAGAAATGACCAGATGATCCCACCACATACCAGGACATCCATGTACCGTCCACATAGGTGATCCAACCAGACACCAGGACATCTCTCCCAATCTCACTGCCATGTAGTCACATATTATTGGTTGGTTTAGGTGAAACCACCAGACACCAGGACATCGATGTATCGCCTACGTAGATCATCTCTCCAAACACCGGGACATCGATGTATCATCTCCGTAGATCATCTGTCCAGACACCGATGTATCGTCTCCGTAGATCATCTCTCCAGACACCGGGACATCGATGTATTATCACTTAGGTTTCACTGCCATGTATCGCGTGTTGTTGATGTATTGTTTATCTAGATGACGCCACTTCTAGTCTTGTGACTACTCCGGACCACTTAAGGTGCAGCCGTTTGGTGACCGCACTGGTACAATGGCCAGGAAACATATAAAAGTCTTGGCGAGGAGGCAATGAGATCAGGGCAGAAAGGGTTTGAGACTTTAGGGGTCTGTGTCCCACCGTATTTCCCACCCAGATTCCAGACTACCTGAGCTCCGAGCTCAATCATTACAATGAAATTGAGATTTTTTTCTCCATAATGAGCTTTCGTGCTGCAGATAATGTGTAGAGATGTCATTAAGGTGTGACGGTCAGTCATGGCCAAGGGGGCGGAGGTCTGAGACGTGCAGGAGATGATCGGTGTGACTCTAGAGGGACTGCGGGGCCATCGTGTCCTGTCCTCAATGTCACCAGCAGAATGTTAGGACATGTATCCCACTGGACCACGTGTCCATCAATGGCCGGGCTGGTGGAGAACTGGAAGGATATATCTGATAGTTGGTTCCAGGAGGATGTGACTGACCCGGGAGGTTGTCCATGTGACCTATGATCTACAAGAATGTAATTAACCCGACTACTCTGATCCCCCGTCCAGGTGCACCACAAACATCCACGGAGGACGGGGTGAGCGCGGAGCCAGAACTAGAAGAATATAATTGCAGGAATCGAGACTGTCTGACAAGCCCAGGTGCTCAAGAAAGCAGATAAAAATAAATCCACGTTCCAGCTATTCCTGGCAGGAGATGGAGAAATGAGGAGTGTCAGTCATGGGCTAGACAAGAGAGAGGAACCCTCTGCAGAGCCAAGACCAGGGCAGCGACGGTCTGCAGCATATCACACACACACAAGCTCCAGATAAGGATCTACATGAGATCTGACTGAGACTTCATAGAGAGGGGCAGATACTTTCCAGATATTCTCCATCAATAGCAAAAGATTAACAGATTAAGTTGTACTAATCCTGAGAAAGCAGCCCATCAAAGACAGTGCGGAACCCGAAACCGGGATATGATGTGACGGATACAGATCCTAAACCAGAACCCCAGGTGAGGGATACAGATACTAAAGCTGTATATCAGGTGAGGGATACAGATACTAAACCAGAACCCCAGGTGAGGGATACAGATCCTAAACCAGAACCCCAGGTGAGGGATACAGATCCTAAACCAGAACCCCAGGTGAGGGATACAGATCCTAAACCAGAACCCCAGGTGAGGGATACAGATAGTAAAGCTGTATATCAGGTGAGGGATACAGATACTAATCCTGTATACTATGTGACAGATACTAATATCAGGCACTCCCTAATCTCATAGTATATTACACCGGCATTATCCTACATTTGTGTCTTCTCCATACAGCGCCATCAGTCTTATCATCCCGCTCGGTCCGTCCTCAGCAGTGACAGCAGTAGAAGTGGCGGGTTAGTATTTGATTCCCCATCTGGCGGGGAAGTCTCTGGGGGGAGTCCGCACATCGGAGCCGTCGCTGCTCCCTACATGAGCTATTTCTGTTGCACGGTGTACAGCGGCTTTATCAGGCGTCATACTTCATAGTGACATATCTGACAGCGGGAGCAGGTGAGAGAGCAAGACAAATTAAATAGAACTACTAATATCCCGCCCGCGGCAAGTAATCCATGGATATATCCCCGCTCCGGAGGATGCCGGCTGTTTAGCGGGGCTGCCACTCAGGAGTTACAAACTAGCGCTGCCAGGGGGAGCAGAGGGGGGATCCGGCAGCCGCTCCGTCATGTGCCGGGAGAGCCCATTACTTGTGCGCTGACTTAAATAAAGCTGATATTTATGTAGTGTCTGTGGCCGGTGGCGAGGCGGCTCCGGTGTCATCCCTCATTGAGCCTGCCGCGACTTCTGAGCCCGCTCCTCATCCGGGGACGCAGATGTAATATTAGATGATGTATGGTCTCCGCCAGGCCTGGTAGAAGCGATTGTGTGGAGAGAGATGATGGTTAATAAACATGGTTGTCCTCTAAAGTCGCCGCCGCCGCCGGCTCAGCCGCCATCCGACAGTGTCTGCTCCTGATCACAGCAGGTTCCACCATCCATGGCCTTATTGTCAACCAGAGCTCCAACACCCAATCTGGATCCCGGACACATGTGACAAATACCACAATTATTACCCTGACAGCCGACATTACAAGGGTTGTCACCCAATTTGTTACCCATGTATAGAATCTATGAGTTGGGAGCAAACACAATGATATGACAGAACTTCAGGATGAACAGAGCTGTGGCCCATCCCTCAAGATGGCGGAGGTCACAGTGACTGGAGAGCTGTGGCCCATCCCTCAAGATGGCGGAGGTCACAGTGACTGGAGAGCTGTGGCCCATCCCTCAAGATGGCGGAGGTCACAGTGACTGGAGAGCTGTGGCCCATCCCTCAAGATGGCGGAGGTCACAGTGACTGGAGAGCTGTGGCCCATCCCTCAAGCAAGATGGCGGAGGTCACAGTGACTGGAGAGCTGTGGCCCATCCCTCAAGATGGCGGAGGTCACGATTACGGGAGAGCTGTGGCCCATCCCTCAAGATGGCGGAGGTCACAGTGACTGGAGAGCTGTGGCCCATCCCTCAAGCAAGATGGCGGAGGTCACAGTGACTGGAGAGCTGTGGCCCATCCCTCAAGCAAGATGGCGGAGGTCACAGTGACTGGAGAGCTGTGGCCCATCCCTCAAGATGGCGGAGGTCACAGTGACTGGAGAGCTGTGGCCCATCCCTCAAGATGGCGGAGGTCACAGTGACTGGAGAGCTGTGGCCCATCCCTTAAGATCGCGGAGGTCACAGTGACTGGAGAGCTGTGGCCCATCCCTCAAGATGGTGGAGGTCACAGTGACTGGAGAGCTGTGGCCCATCCCTCAAGCAAGATGGCGGAGGTCACAGTGACTGGAGAGCTGTGGCCCATCCCTCAAGATGGCGGAGGTCACGATTACGGGAGAGCTGTGGCCCATCCCTCAAGATGGCGGAGGTCACAGTGACTGGAGAGCTGTGGCCCATCCCTCAAGCAAGATGGCGGAGGTCACAGTGACTGGAGAGCTGTGGCCCATCCCTCAAGCAAGATGGCGGAGGTCACAGTGACTGGAGAGCTGTGGCCCATCCCTCAAGATGGCGGAGGTCACAGTGACTGGAGAGCTGTGGCCCATCCCTCAAGATGGCGGAGGTCACAGTGACTGGAGAGCTGTGGCCCATCCCTTAAGATCGCGGAGGTCACAGTGACTGGAGAGCTGTGGCCCATCCCTCAAGATGGTGGAGGTCACAGTGACTGGAGAGCTGTGGCCCATCCCTCAAGCAAGATGGCGGAGGTCACAGTGACTGGAGAGCTGTGGCCCATCCCTCAAGATGGCGGAGGTCACGATTACGGGAGAGCTGTGGCCCATCCCTCAAGATGGCGGAGGTCACAGTGACTGGAGAGCTGTGGCCCATCCCTCAAGCAAGATGGCGGAGGTCACAGTGACTGGAGAGCTGTGGCCCATCCCTCAAGCAAGATGGCGGAGGTCACAGTGACTGGAGAGCTGTGGCCCATCCCTCAAGATGGTGGAGGTCACAGTGACTGGAGAGCTGTGGCCCATCCCTTAAGATCGCGGAGGTCACAGTGACTGGAGAGCTGTGGCCCATCCCTCAAGATGGTGGAGGTCACAGTGACTGGAGAGCTGTGGCCCATCCCTCAAGCAAGATGGCGGAGGTCACAGTGACTGGAGAGCTGTGGACCATCCCTCAAGATGGCGGAGGTCACGATTACGGGAGAGCTGTGGCCCATCCCTCAAGATGGCGGAGGTCACAGTGACTGGAGAGCTGTGGCCCATCCCTCAAGCAAGATGGCGGAGGTCACAGTGACTGGAGAGCTGTGGCCCATCCCTCAAGATGGCGGAGGTCACAGTGACTGGAGAGCTGTGGCCCATCCCTCAAGCAAGATGGCGGAGGTCACAGTGACTGGAGAGCTGTGGCCCATCCCTCAAGCAAGATGGCGGAGGTCACAGTGACTGGAGAGCTGTGGCCCATCCCTCAAGCAAGATGGCGGAGGTCACAGTGACTGGAGAGCTGTGGCCCATCCCTCAAGATGGCGGAGGTCACAGTGACTGGAGAGCTGTGGCCCATCCCTCAAGCAAGATGGCGGAGGTCACAGTGACTGGAGAGCTGTGGCCCATCCCTCAAGATGGCGGAGGTCACAGTGACTGGAGAGCTGTGGCCCATCCCTCAAGATGGCGGAGGTCACAGTGACTGAGTCACAATACACTTACTAGTTTTCCAGAGACCAATGGCTGGCTACAGGGAGTATACGGACAGCAAGACAACAGACAGACTTACAAGCAGCTCAGTGGAGGGCAGAGAGGCTTGGCAGGGAACAGTGGAAAGGCTTGCTGGAGTCAGTAGTTCCACAGCTGCAATGCACCAGGTAGATGGGAATAGTCTTCAGTTTGCTGGAAGTTACACGAAGGTAGCAGATTACCAACTTGGAACAATCGGTTAGAGCTTGAGGATCTTGGCAGAAGGCGGACTACTGAAACAGTCCTCAGGCACCTGGGTAATCACATACACGTTATATAATCAGGCATCAGGAACCCAGAGTGATGTCACAGGCAGGAAACACAAAAGACTCCATCTTAACTACTGGCAAAAAGGGTTCAACAAAACAAGATTCTGACAGACTGGAGAGCTGCAGCTCACTCCCCAAGATGGCGGAGGTCACGATGACTGGAGAGCTGTAGTCCATTGCACAAGATGGTGGAGGTCACAATGACTGGAGAGCTGCAGCCCGTCGCACAAGATGGCAGAGGTCACGATGACTGGAGAGCTGAAGCCCATGCACAAGATGGCAGTGGGGTCACAGTGACTGGAGAGCTGTAGCCCATTGCACAAGATGGCGGAGGTCACAGTGACTGGAGAGCTGCAGCCCATTGCACAAGATGGCGGAGGTCACAGTGACTGGAGAGCTGTAGCCCATTGCACAAGATGGCAGAGGTCACGATGACTGGAGAGCTGAAGCCCATGCACAAGATGGCAGTGGGGTCACAGTGACTAGAGAGCTGTAGCCCACTCCCCAAGATGGCAGTGGGGTCACAGTGACTAGAGAGCTGTAGCCCACTCCCCAAGATGGCGGTGGTCACAATGACTGGAGAGCTGTAGCCCGTCTACAAGATGGTGGAGGTCACAGTGACTAGAGAGCTGTAGCCCGTCTACAAGATGGCAGTGGGGTCACAGTGACTAGAGAGCTGTAGCCCACACCCAAGATGGCGGAGGTCACAATGACTGGAGAGCTGTAGCCTGTCTACAAGATGGGAGTGGGGTCACAATGACTGGAGAGCTGTAGCCCACTCCCCAAGATGGCGGCAGTCACAATGACTGGAGAGCTGTAGCCCGTCTACAAGATGGTGGAGGTCACAGTGACTAGAGAGCTGTAGCCCATCTACAAGATGGCAGTGGGGTCACAGTGACTAGAGAGCTGTAGCCCACTCCCCAAGATGGCGGAGGTCACAATGACTGGAGAGCTGTAGCCCGTCTACAAGATGGCAGTGGAGTCACGGTGACTGGAGAGCTGTAGCCCGTCTACAAGATGGCAGTGGGGTCACAGTGACTAGATAGCTGTAGCCCACTCCCGAAGATGGTGGAGGTCACAGTGACTAGAGAGCTGTAGCCCACTCCCCAAGATGGCAGTGGGGTCACAGTGACTAGAGAGCTGTAGCCCACTCCCCAAGATGGCGGTGGTCACAATGACTGGAGAGCTGTAGCCCATCTACAAGATGGCAGTGGGGTCACAGTGACTAGAGAGCTGTAGCCCACTCCCCAAGATGGCGGCAGTCACAATGACTGGAGAGCTGTAGCCCGTCTACAAGATGGCAATGGAGTCACAGTGACTAGAGAGCTGTAGCCCACTCCCCAAGATGGCGGCAGTCACAATGACTGGAGAGCTGTAGCCAGTCTACAAGATGGTGGAGGTCACAGTGACTAGAGAGCTGTAGCCCGTCTACAAGATGGCAGTGGGGTCACAGTGACTAGAGAGCTGTAGCCCACACCCAAGATGGCGGAGGTCACAATGACTGGAGAGTTGTAGCCTGTCTACAAGATGGGAGTGGGGTCACAATGACTGGAGAGCTGTAGCCCGTCTACAAGATGGCAGTGGAGTCACGGTGACTGGAGAGCTGTAGCCCGTCTACAAGATGGCAGTGGGGTCACAGTGACTAGATAGCTGTAGCCCACTCCCGAAGATGGTGGAGGTCACAGTGACTAGAGAGCTGTAGCCCACTCCCGAAGATGGCGGTGGTCACAATGACTGGAGAGCTGTAGCCCGTCTACAAGATGGCAGTGGAGTCACGGTGACTGGAGAGCTGTAGCCCGTCTACAAGATGGCAGTGGGGTCACAGTGACTAGATAGCTGTAGCCCACTCCCGAAGATGGTGGAGGTCACAGTGACTAGAGAGCTGTAGCCCACTCCCGAAGATGGCGGTGGTCACAATGACTGGAGAGCTGTAGCCTGTCTACAAGATGGCAGTGGAGTCACAGTGACTGGAGAGCTGTAGCCCACTCCCCAAGATGGCGGCGGTCACAATGACTGGAGAGCTGTAGCTCGTCTACAAGATGGGAGTGGGGTCACAATGACTGGAGAGCTGTAGCCCGTTTACAAGATGGCAGTGGGGTCACAGTGACTGGAGAGCTGTAGCCCATCTACAAGATGGCAGTGGAGTCACGGTGACTGGAGAGCTGTAGCCCACTCCCCAAGATGGGAGTGGGGTCACAATGACTGGAGAGCTGTAGCCCGTTTACAAGATGGCAGTGGGGTCACAGTGACTGGAGAGCTGTAGCCCGTCTACAAGATGGCAGTGGAGTCATGGTGACTGGAGAGCTGTAGCCCGTCTACAAGATGGCAGTGGAGTCACGGTGACTGGAGAGCTGTAGCCCACTCCCCAAGATGGGAGTGGGGTCACAATGACTGGAGAGCTGTAGCCCGTTTACAAGATGGCAGTGGGGTCACAGTGACTGGAGAGCTGTAGCCCGTCTACAAGATGGCAGTGGAGTCATGGTGACTGGAGAGCTGTAGCCCGTCTACAAGATGGCAGTGAAGTCACGGTGACTGGAGAGCTGTAGCCCACTCCCCAAGATGGCAGAGTGTCACGGTGACTGGAGAGCTGAATGCATAATGCCATCATCACTAGTAATGGTGTGGATCTTCTGCTCATGAGTAGAAATGGGCAAACCTTGTGAGATCGTGAACATTTCTGGGGTTTTCCCACCAGGTTAGTGTTTTTGGAATGAACCATGAATGAAGTGTCATTATATTTTAGAAAAGTATAAAAATCGGAAGCCCCGGGGGAGGTGCAGGAACATAAAACACAAGGTCACTCCCCTTCCGTCTCGTGGGCTTGGTCTGGCAGTCCATCGTGCTCCTCTTCTACCATATTCCAACCTTTTCTGGCCTCCTGGATCACGTGATGAAGGGAAAGACCCGTGTTCATTCCATGTCCGCACCAGATGACCCTCAAACATCTGACATTTTTGGACATTTTTAGGAGCGGTCTCCTTGTGCCCCGCTGCGGTCACTGGCCAGTCTGTTTTTGTCCTTTTCTCCTGCTCTCCGGTGGCTCTTCCCGTCGGGCCCCGCGGCCCCTCTACCGCCTGAAGAATTATCCCTTCTATTAGATGGCAGGAACGCGGCAGTAACTCACTGACACGGGATGATCCCCCCAGATATATAACCCAACCGGGAGAATTGACACGTTAAAACCAAACTCAATTTTTCCTGAGCCGTCTTACGAGCGCGCCGAGTTCTTTTGAGGTCTTTATTGGCAATCTCGGCGCGGCGCGTTATAAGTCATCTCAGCTGTCAATTTTTTAATTCTATCCGTCTGTCTTTCTATCAGGTTTCGCACGGTCCTCTCGCCGTTCCATCTGGGGGTTTTATCTCCTCCTCTGTCTGCTATGGCGTACATCGCGTGGTGAGGACTCCACGGCCTCAGCGTTTGTTTACCAGTCTGGCGCAAAACAAGATGCTGCGAAAAACAAGTCCTTGGCAAGGGACGGGCACATTAATTAATGAGCGTTCCGGCAGAGGCGTCAAGACAGGACAGAAGCTCCGGCTCACCCCTCACATCTGACCATCCAACAACCAAGCGTTAACCCCACAAGTGCTGCAGAAACGCACGATGGACACATCACTGTCGCTACTACATTGTGGCTCCTCCCATGTGACACCTGAGGACGGAAACATCATTAGTCACCCCTGTCCCGATGAATCTGTGATCGAAAGTCATAAACCAGATCCCTAGGAGGGCGAAGAAGAGGAGCGGGCCGGCCTAGGGAGACACGTGAGAACCAGGAACCCTGAATCGGCCCTCAGTAAGACAAAATCTGATCCTCTGCCCCTCAGAGGTGGGACATAAGAAGTCACCAGTGTAAGGATAAGAGCAACGGCCACCAAGGACCAAGTGTGGTGGAGACCAAGCCTGTCCATACGGCAAGTTCTGTAGGGTATACAAGGGTTAATACCCAACAAAAGTGGTGAAGACGGCTCCGACCCTGCAGGAGAGCCAAGAGAAGAAGAAGACCTGCTGGACAGCCTGGGAGCTCTTATGGCGGGGCCCCTCACTGTAGTCATCCCTGTAGTTCTTGTGGATTATCAGTGACATCACAGGAGACATCGGGATTATCAGTGACATCACAGGAGACATCAGGGGATTATCAGTGACATCACAGGAGACATCAGGGGATTATCAGTGACATCACAGGGGACATCGGGATTATCAGTGACATCACAGGAGACATCAGGATTATCAGTGACATCACAGGAGACATCGGGGGATTATCAGTGACATCACAGGAGACATCAGGGGATTATCAGTGACATCACAGGAGACATCAGGGGATTATCAGTGACATCACAGGAGACATCGGGGGATTATCAGTGACATCACAGGAGACATCAGGGGATTATCAGTGACATCACAGGAGACATCGGGATTATCAGTGACATCACAGGAGACATCGGGGGATTATCAGTGACATCACAGGGGACATCGGGGGATTATCAGTGACATCACAGGAGACATCGGGATTATCAGTGACATCACAGGAGACATCGGGATTATCAGTGACATCACAGGAGACATCGGGGGATTATCAGTGACATCACAGGAGACATCGGGGGATTATCAGTGACATCACAGGAGACATCAGGGGATTATCAGTGACATCACAGGAGACATCGGGGGATTATCAGTGACATCACAGGAGACATCGGGGGATTATCAGTGACATCACAGGAGACATCGGGGGATTATCAGTGACATCACAGGAGACATCGGGATTATCAGTGACATCACAGGAGACATCGGGGGATTATCAGTGACATCACAGGAGACATCGGGGGATTATCAGTGACATCACAGGAGACATCAGGGGATTATCAGTGACATCACAGGAGACATCGGGGGATTATCAGTGACATCACAGGAGACATCGGGATTATCAGTGACATCACAGGAGACATCGGGGGATTATCAGTGACATCACAGGAGACATCAGGGGATTATCAGTGACATCACAGGAGACATCGGGGGATTATCAGTGACATCAAAGGAGACATCAGGGGATTATCAGTGACATCACAGGAGACATCAGGATTATCAGTGACATCACAGGAGACATCGGGGGATTATCAGTGACATCACAGGAGACATCGGGGGATTATCAGTGACATCACAGGAGACATCAGGGGATTATCAGTGACATCACAGGAGACATCAGGGGATTATCAGTGACATCACAGGAGACATCAGGGGATTATCAGTGACATCACAGGAGACATCGGGGGATTATCAGTGACATCACAGGAGACATCAGGGGATTATCAGTGACATCACAGGAGACATCGGGGGATTATCAGTGACATCACAGGGGACATCGGGGGATTATCAGTGACATCACAGGAGACATCGGGATTATCAGTGACATCACAGGAGACATCGGGATTATCAGTGACATCACAGGAGACATCGGGGGATTATCAGTGACATCACAGGAGACATCAGGATTATCAGTGACATCACAGGAGACATCGGGGGATTATCAGTGACATCACAGGAGACATCGGGATTATCAGTGACATCACAGGAGACATCAGGGGATTATCAGTGACATCACAGGAGACATCGGGATTATCAGTGACATCACAGGAGACATCAGGGGATTATCAGTGACATCACAGGAGACATCGGGGGATTATCAGTGACATCACAGGAGACATCGGGGATTATCAGTGACATCACAGGAGACATCAGGGGATTATCAGTGACATCACAGGAGACATCAGGGGATTATCAGTGACATCACAGGAGACATCGGGGGATTATCAGTGACATCACAGGAGACATCGGGGGATTATCAGTGACATCACAGGAGACATCGGGGGATTATCAGTGACATCACAGGAGACATCGGGGGATTATCAGTGAAATCACAGGAGACATCGGGGGATTATCAGTGACATCACAGGAGACATCGGGGGATTATCAGTGACATCACAGGAGACATCGGGGGATTATCAGTGACATCACAGGAGACATCAGGGGATTATCAGTGACATCACAGGAGACATCGGGGGATTATCAGTGACATCACAGGAGACATCGGGGGATTATCAGTGACATCACAGGAGACATCGGGATTATCAGTGACATCACAGGAGACATCGGGATTATCAGTGACATCACAGGGGACATCGGGGGATTATCAGTGACATCACAGGAGACATCGGGATTATCAGTGACATCACAGGAGACATCAGGGGATTATCAGTGACATCACAGGAGACATCAGGGGATTATCAGTGACATCACAGGAGACATCGGGGGATTATCAGTGACATCACAGGAGACATCGGGGGATTATCAGTGACATCACAGGAGACATCGGGGGATTATCAGTGACATCACAGGAGACATCGGGGGATTATCAGTGACATCACAGGAGACATCGGGGGATTATCAGTGACATCACAGGAGACATCGGGGGATTATCAGTGACATCACAGGAGACATCGGGGGATTATCAGTGACATCACAGGAGACATCAGGGGATTATCAGTGACATCACAGGAGACATCGGGGGATTATCAGTGACATCACAGGAGACATCGGGGGATTATCAGTGACATCACAGGAGACATCGGGATTATCAGTGACATCACAGGAGACATCGGGATTATCAGTGACATCACAGGGGACATCGGGGGATTATCAGTGACATCACAGGAGACATCAGGGGATTATCAGTGACATCACAGGAGACATCGGGGGATTATCAGTGACATCACAGGAGACATCGGGATTATCAGTGACATCACAGGAGACATCAGGGGATTATCAGTGACATCACAGGAGACATCGGGGGATTATCAGTGACATCACAGGAGACATCAGGGGATTATCAGTGACATCACAGGAGACATCGGGGGATTATCAGTGACATCACAGGAGACATCGGGGGATTATCAGTGACATCACAGGAGACATCGGGGGATTATCAGTGACATCACAGGAGACATCGGGGGATTATCAGTGACATCACAGGAGACATCAGGGGATTATCAGTGACATCACAGGAGACATCGGGATTATCAGTGACATCACAGGAGACATCAGGATTATCAGTGACATCACAGGAGACATTGGGGGATTATCAGTGACTTCACAGGAGACATCAGGGGATTATCAGTGACATCACAGGAGACATCAGGGGATTATCAGTGACATCACAGGAGACATCGGGGGATTATCAGTGACATCACAGGAGACATCGGGGGATTATCAGTGACATCACAGGAGACATCAGGGGATTATCAGTGACATCACAGGAGACATCAGGGGATTATCAGTGACATCACAGGAGACATCGGGGGATTATCAGTGACATCACAGGAGACATCAGGGGATTATCAGTGACATCACAGGAGACATCGGGGGATTATCAGTGACATCACAGGAGACATCGGGGGATTATCAGTGACATCACAGGAGACATCAGGGGATTATCAGTGACATCACAGGAGACATCGGGATTATCAGTGACATCACAGGAGACATCGGGGGATTATCAGTGACATCACAGGAGACATCGGGATTATCAGTGACATCACAGGAGACATCGGGGGATTATCAGTGACATCAAAGGAGACATCAGGGGATTATCAGTGACATCACAGGAGACATCGGGGGATTATCAGTGACATCACAGGAGACATCGGGATTATCAGTGACATCACAGGAGACATCGGGGATTATCAGTGACATCACAGGAGACATCGGGATTATCAGTGACATCACAGGAGACATCGGGGATTATCAGTGACATCACAGGAAACATCAGGATTATCAGTGACATCACAGGAGACATTGGGGTTATCAGTGACATCACAGGAGACATCAGGGGATTATCAGTGACATCACAGGAGACATTGGGATTATCAGTGACATCACAGGAGACATCAGGGGATTATCAGTGACATCACAGGAGACATCGGGGGATTATCAGTGAAATCACAGGAGACATCGGGGATTATCAGTGACATCACAGGAGACATCAGGGGATTATCAGTGACATCACAGGAGACATCAGGGGATTATCAGTGACATCACAGGAGACATCAGGGGATTATCAGTGACATCACAGGAGACATCAGGGGATTATCAGTGACATCACAGGAGACATCGGGATTATCAGTGACATCACAGGAGACATCGGGGGATTATCAGTGACATCACAGGAGACATCGGGGGATTATCAGTGACATCACAGGAGACATCGGGGGATTATCAGTGACATCACAGGAGACATCGGGGATTATCAGTGACATCACAGGAGACATCGGGATTATCAGTGACATCACAGGAGACATCGGGGGATTATCAGTGACATCACAGGAGACATCGGGGATTATCAGTCACATCACAGGAGACATCGGGGGATTATCAGTGACATCACAGGAGACATCGGGGGATTATCAGTGACATCACAGGAGACATCGGGGGATTATCAGTGACATCACAGGAGACATCAGGGGATTATCAGTGACATCACAGGAGACATCAGGGGATTATCAGTGACATCACAGGAGACATCAGGGGATTATCAGTGACATCACAGGAGACATCGGGGGATTATCAGTGACATCACAGGAGACATCGGGGGATTATCAGTGACATCACAGGAGACATCGGGATTATCAGTGACATCACAGGAGACATCGGGATTATCAGTGACATCACAGGGGACATCGGGGGATTATCAGTGACATCACAGGAGACATCAGGATTATCAGTGACATCACAGGGGACATCGGGGGATTATCAGTGACATCACAGGAGACATCGGGATTATCAGTGACATCACAGGGACATCGGGGGATTATCAGTGACATCACAGGAGACATCAGGATTATCAGTGACATCACAGGGGATCCATCGGGGATTATCAGTGACATCACAGGAGACATCGGGATTATCAGTGACATCACAGGGGACATCGGGGGATTATCAGTGACATCACAGGAGACATCGGGATTATCAGTGACATCACAGGGGACATCGGGGGATTATCAGTGACATCACAGGAGACATCGGGATTATCAGTGACATCACAGGAGACATCGGGATTATCAGTGACATCACAGGGGACATCGGGGGATTATCAGTGACATCACAGGAGACATCGGGATTATCAGTGACATCACAGGGGACATCGGGGGATTATCAGTGACATCACAGGAGACATCGGGATTATCAGTGACATCACAGGAGACATCAGGGGATTATCAGTGACATCACAGGAGACATCGGGGGATTATCAGTGACATCACAGGAGACATCAGGGGATTATCAGTGACATCACAGGAGACATCGGGGATTATCAGTGACATCACAGGAGACATCGGGGGATTATCAGTGACATCACAGGAGACAACGGGGGATTATCAGTGACATCACAGGAGACATCAGGGGATTATCAGTGACATCACAGGAGACATCGGGATTATCAGTGACATCACAGGAGACATCAGGGATTATCAGTGACATCACAGGAGACATTGGGGGATTATCAGTGACATCACAGGAGACATCAGGGGATTATCAGTGACATCACAGGAGACATCAGGGGATTATCAGTGACATCACAGGAGACATCGGGGGATTATCAGTGACATCACAGGAGACATCAGGGGATTATCAGTGACATCACAGGAGACATCGGGGGATTATCAGTGACATCACAGGAGACATCGGGGGATTATCAGTGACATCACAGGAGACATCAGGGGATTATCAGTGACATCACAGGAGACATCAGGGGATTATCAGTGACATCACAGGAGACATCGGGGATTATCAGTGACATCACAGGAGACATCGGGGGATTATCAGTGACATCACAGGAGACATCGGGGGATTATCAGTGACATCACAGGAGACATCAGGGGATTATCAGTGACATCACAGGAGACATCGGGATTATCAGTGACATCACAGGAGACATCAGGGGATTATCAGTGACATCACAGGAGACATCAGGGGGATTATCAGTGACATCACAGGAGACATCGGGGGATTATCAGTGACATCACAGGAGACATCGGGGGATTATCAGTGACATCACAGGAGACATCAGGGGATTATCAGTGACATCACAGGAGACATCAGGGGATTATCAGTGACATCAAGGAGACATCGGGGGATTATCAGTGACATCACAGGAGACATCGGGGGATTATCAGTGACATCACAGGAGACATCGGGGGATTATCAGTGACATCACAGAGACATCGGGGATTATCAGTGACATCACAGGAGACATCGGGGGATTATCAGTGACATCACAGGAGACATCAGGGGATTATCAGTGACATCACAGAGACATCGGGGGATTATCAGTGACATCACAGGAGACATCAGGGGATTATCAGTGACATCACAGGAGACATCGGGGATTATCAGTGACATCACAGGAGACATCGGGGGATTATCAGTGACATCACAGGAGACATCGGGGGATTATCAGTGACATCACAGGAGACATCGGGGGATTATCAGTGACATCACAGGAGACATCGGGGGATTATCAGTGACATCACAGGAGACATCGGGGGATTATCAGTGACATCACAGGAGACATCAGGGGATTATCAGTGACATCACAGGAGACATCAGGGGGATTATCAGTGACATCACAGGAGACATCGGGGATTATCAGTGACATCACAGGAGACATCGGGGGATTATCAGTGACATCACAGGAGACATCGGGGATTATCAGTGACATCACAGGAGACATCGGGGATAGGGGATTATCAGTGACATCACAGGAGACATCGGGGATTATCAGTGACATCACAGGAGACATCAGGGATTATCATATCGGGGGATTATCAGTGACATCACAGGAGACATCAGGGGATTATCAGTGACATCACAGGAGACATCGGGGGATTATCAGTGACATCACAGGAGACATCGGGGGATTATCAGTGACATCACAGGAGACATCAGGGGATTATCAGTGACATCACAGGAGACATCGGGGATTATCAGTGATCACAGGACATCGGATTCAGTGACATCACAGGAGACATCGGGGGATTATCAGTGACATCACAGGAGACATCGGGGATTATCAGTGACATCACAGGAGACATCGGGGATTATCAGTGACATCACAGGAGACATCGGGGATTATCAGTGACATCACAGGAGACATCAGGGGATTATCAGTGACATCACAGGAGACATCTGGGATTATCAGTGACATCACAGGAGACATCGGGGATTATCAGTGACATCACAGGAGACATCGGGGATTATCAGTGACATCACAGGAGACATCGGGGATTATCAGTGACATCACAGGAGACATCAGGGGATTATCAGTGACATCACAGGAGACATCGGGGATTATCAGTGACATCACAGGAGACATCGGGGATTATCAGTGACATCACAGGAGACATCAGGGGATTATCAGTGACATCACAGGAGACATCAGGGGATTATCAGTGACATCACAGGAGACATCAGGGGATTATCAGTGACATCACAGGAGACATCAGGGGATTATCAGTGACATCACAGGAGACATCGGGGATTATCAGTGACATCACAGGAGACATCGGGGATTATCAGTGACATCACAGGAGACATCGGGGATTATCAGTGACATCACAGGAGACATCGGGGGATTATCAGTGACATCACAGGAGACATCGGGGATTATCAGTGACATCACAGGAGACATCGGGGGATTATCAGTGACATCACAGGAGACATCAGGGATTATCAGTGACATCACAGGAGACATCGGGGGATTATCAGTGACATCACAGGAGACATCGGGATTATCAGTGACATCACAGGAGACATCAGGATTATCAGTGACATCACAGGAGACATCGGGGATTATCAGTGACATCACAGGAGACATCGGGATTATCAGTGACATCACAGGAGACATCGGGGATTATCAGTGACATCACAGGAGACATCAGGGGATTATCAGTGACATCACAGGAGACATCGGGGATTATCAGTGACATCACAGGAGACATCGGGATTATCAGTGACATCACAGGAGACATCGGGGATTATCAGTGACATCACAGGAGACATCGGGGGATTATCAGTGACATCACAGGAGACATCGGGGATTATCAGTGACATCACAGGAGACATCGGGATTATCAGTGACATCACAGGAGACATAGGGATTATCAGTGACATCACAGGAGACATCGGGGGATTATCAGTGACATCACAGGAGACATCGGGGGATTATCAGTGACATCACAGGAGACATCAGGGGATTATCAGTGACATCACAGGAGACATCGGGATTATCAGTGACATCACAGGAGACATCGGGGGATTATCAGTGACATCACAGGAGACATCAGGGGATTATCAGTGACATCACAGGAGACATCGGGATTATCAGTGACATCACAGGAGACATCAGGGGATTATCAGTGACATCACAGGAGACATCGGGGGATTATCAGTGACATCACAGGAGACATCAGGGGATTATCAGTGACATCACAGGAGACATCGGGATTATCAGTGACATCACAGGAGACATCGGGGATTATCAGTGACATCACAGGAGACATCGGGATTATCAGTGACATCACAGGAGACATCAGGGGATTATCAGTGACATCACAGGAGACATCAGGGATTATCAGTGACATCACAGGAGACATCGGGGATTATCAGTGACATCACAGGAGACATCGGGATTATCAGTGACATCACAGGAGACATCAGGATTATCAGTGACATCACAGGAGACATCGGGGGATTATCAGTGACATCACAGGAGACATCGGGATTATCAGTGACATCACAGGAGACATCGGGGGATTATCAGTGACATCACAGGAGACATCGGGGGATTATCAGTGACATCACAGGAGACATCGGGGATTATCAGTGACATCACAGGAGACATCAGGATTATCAGTGACATCACAGGAGACATCGGGGATTATCAGTGACATCACAGGAGACATCGGGATTATCAGTGACATCACAGGAGACATCGGGGATTATCAGTGACATCACAGGAGACATCGGGGATTATCAGTGACATCACAGGAGACATCGGGGGATTATCAGTGACATCACAGGAGACATCGGGGGATTATCAGTGACATCACAGGAGACATCGGGGATTATCAGTGACATCACAGGAGACATCGGGATTATCAGTGACATCACAGGAGACATTGGGATTATCAGTGACATCACAGGAGACATCAGGGGATTATCAGTGACATCACAGGAGACATCGGGGATTATCAGTGACATCACAGGAGACATCGGGATTATCAGTGACATCACAGGAGACATCTGGGATTATCAGTGACATCACAGGAGACATCGGGGGATTATCAGTGACATCACAGGAGACATCGGGGGATTATCAGTGACATCACAGGAGACATCGGGGATTATCAGTGACATCACAGGAGACATCGGGATTATCAGTGACATCACAGGAGACATCGGGGATTATCAGTGACATCACAGGAGACATCAGGGGATTATCAGTGACATCACAGGAGACATCGGGATTATCAGTGACATCACAGGAGACATCGGGGATTATCAGTGACATCACAGGAGACATCAGGGGATTATCAGTGACATCACAGGAGACATCGGGATTATCAGTGACATCACAGGAGACATCGGGGATTATCAGTGACATCACAGGAGACATCGGGGATTATCAGTGACATCACAGGAGACATCGGGGATTATCAGTGACATCACAGGAGACATCGGGGATTATCAGTGACATCACAGGAGACATCGGGGGATTATCAGTGACATCACAGGAGACATCGGGATTATCAGTGACATCACAGGAGACATCAGGGGATTATCAGTGACATCACAGGAGACATCGGGGATTATCAGTGACATCACAGGAGACATCGGGGATTATCAGTGACATCACAGGAGACATCGGGGATTATCAGTGACATCACAGGAGACATCGGGGGATTATCAGTGACATCACAGGAGACATCGGGGGATTATCAGTGACATCACAGGAGACATCGGGGATTATCAGTGACATCACAGGAGACATCGGGGGATTATCAGTGACATCACAGGAGACATCGGGGATTATCAGTGACATCACAGGAGACATCGGGGATTATCAGTGACATCACAGGAGACATCGGGGATTATCAGTGACATCACAGGAGACATCGGGATTATCAGTGACATCACAGGAGACATCAGGGGATTATCAGTGACATCACAGGAGACATCGGGGGATTATCAGTGACATCACAGGAGACATCGGGATTATCAGTGACATCACAGGAGACATCGGGGATTATCAGTGACATCACAGGAGACATCGGGGGATTATCAGTGACATCACAGGAGACATCGGGGATTATCAGTGACATCACAGGAGACATCAGGGGATTATCAGTGACATCACAGGAGACATCGGGGATTATCAGTGACATCACAGGAGACATCGGGGATTATCAGTGACATCACAGGAGACATCAGGGGATTATCAGTGACATCACAGGAGACATCGGGATTATCAGTGACATCACAGGAGACATCAGGGGATTATCAGTGACATCACAGGAGACATCGGGGGATTATCAGTGACATCACAGGAGACATCAGGGGATTATCAGTGACATCACAGGAGACATCGGGGATTATCAGTGACATCACAGGAGACATCAGGGGATTATCAGTGACATCACAGGAGACATCGGGGATTATCAGTGACATCACAGGAGACATCAGGGGATTATCAGTGACATCACAGGAGACATCGGGGGATTATCAGTGACATCACAGGAGACATCGGGGGATTATCAGTGACATCACAGGAGACATCGGGATTATCAGTGACATCACAGGAGACATTGGGATTATCAGTGACATCACAGGAGACATCGGGGGATTATCAGTGACATCACAGGAGACATCGGGGATTATCAGTGACATCACAGGAGACATCGGGGGATTATCAGTGACATCACAGGAGACATCGGGGATTATCAGTGACATCACAGGAGACATCAGGGATTATCAGTGACATCACAGGAGACATCAGGGGATTATCAGTGACATCACAGGAGACATCGGGGGATTATCAGTGACATCACAGGAGACATCGGGGATTATCAGTGACATCACAGGAGACATCGGGGGATTATCAGTGACATCACAGGAGACATCAGGGGATTATCAGTGACATCACAGGAGACATCGGGATTATCAGTGACATCACAGGAGACATCGGGGATTATCAGTGACATCACAGGAGACATCGGGGGATTATCAGTGACATCACAGGAGACATCAGGGATTATCAGTGACATCACAGGAGACATCGGGATTATCAGTGACATCACAGGAGACATCGGGGGATTATCAGTGACATCACAGGAGACATCAGGGATTATCAGTGACATCACAGGAGACATCGGGGATTATCAGTGACATCACAGGAGACATCGGGGATTATCAGTGACATCACAGGAGACATCGGGGATTATCAGTGACATCACAGGAGACATCGGGGATTATCAGTGACATCACAGGAGACATCGGGGATTATCAGTGACATCACAGGAGACATCAGGGATTATCAGTGACATCACAGGAGACATCTGGGATTATCAGTGACATCACAGGAGACATCGGGGATTATCAGTGACATCACAGGAGACATCAGGGGATTATCAGTGACATCACAGGAGACATTGGGATTATCAGTGACATCACAGGAGACATCTGGGATTATCAGTGACATCACAGGAGACATCGGGGGATTATCAGTGACATCACAGGAGACATCGGGGATTATCAGTGACATCACAGGAGACATCGGGATTATCAGTGACATCACAGGAGACATTGGGATTATCAGTGACATCACAGGAGACATTGGGATTATCAGTGACATCACAGGAGACATCAGGGGATTATCAGTGACATCACAGGAGACATCGGGGGATTATCAGTGACATCACAGGAGACATCGGGATTATCAGTGACATCACAGGAGACATCAGGGGATTATCAGTGACATCACAGGAGACATCGGGGATTATCAGTGACATCACAGGAGACATCAGGGGATTATCAGTGACATCACAGGAGACATCGGGGATTATCAGTGACATCACAGGAGACATCGGGATTATCAGTGACATCACAGGAGACATCGGGGATTATCAGTGACATCACAGGAGACATCGGGGATTATCAGTGACATCACAGGAGACATCGGGGATTATCAGTGACATCACAGGAGACATCAGGGGATTATCAGTGACATCACAGGAGACATCGGGGATTATCAGTGACATCACAGGAGACATCGGGGATTATCAGTGACATCACAGGAGACATCAGGGGATTATCAGTGACATCACAGGAGACATCGGGGATTATCAGTGACATCACAGGAGACATCGGGATTATCAGTGACATCACAGGAGACATCGGGGATTATCAGTGACATCACAGGAGACATCGGGGATTATCAGTGACATCACAGGAGACATCAGGGGATTATCAGTGACATCACAGGAGACATCGGGGATTATCAGTGACATCACAGGAGACATCAGGGGATTATCAGTGACATCACAGGAGACATCAGGGGATTATCAGTGACATCACAGGAGACATCGGGGGATTATCAGTGACATCACAGGACATCGGGATTATCAGTGACATCACAGGAGACATCGGGGATTATCAGTGACATCACAGGAGACATCGGGGATTATCAGTGACATCACAGACATTGGGATTATCAGTGACATCACAGGAGACATCGGGGGATTATCAGTGACATCACAGGACATTGGGATTATCAGTGACATCACAGGAGACATCAGGGGATTATCAGTGACATCACAGGAGACATCAGGGGATTATCAGTGACATCACAGGAGACATCGGGGATTATCAGTGACATCACAGGAGACATCGGGGGATTATCAGTGACATCACAGGAGACATCGGGGATTATCAGTGACATCACAGGAGACATCAGGGGATTATCAGTGACATCACAGGAGACATCAGGGGGATTATCAGTGACATCACAGGAGACATCGGGGATTATCAGTGACATCACAGGAGACATCGGGGATTATCAGTGACATCACAGGAGACATCGGGGGATTATCAGTGACATCACAGGAGACATCAGGGGATTATCAGTGACATCACAGGAGACATCGGGGATTATCAGTGACATCACAGGAGACATCAGGGGATTATCAGTGACATCACAGGAGACATCGGGGATTATCAGTGACATCACAGGAGACATCAGGGGATTATCAGTGACATCACAGGAGACATCAGGGGATTATCAGTGACATCACAGGAGACATCAGGGGATTATCAGTGACATCACAGGAGACATCGGGGATTATCAGTGACATCACAGGAGACATCGGGGATTATCAGTGACATCACAGGAGACATCGGGGATTATCAGTGACATCACAGGAGACATCAGGGGATTATCAGTGACATCACAGGAGACATCGGGGATTATCAGTGACATCACAGGAGACATCGGGGGATTATCAGTGACATCACAGGAGACATCGGGGATTATCAGTGACATCACAGGAGACATCGGGGATTATCAGTGACATCACAGGAGACATCGGGGATTATCAGTGACATCACAGGAGACATCAGGGATTATCAGTGACATCACAGGAGACATCGGGGGATTATCAGTGACATCACAGGAGACATCGGGGATTATCAGTGACATCACAGGAGACATCAGGGGATTATCAGTGACATCACAGGAGACATCGGGATTATCAGTGACATCACAGGAGACATCAGGGGATTATCAGTGACATCACAGGAGACATCAGGGGATTATCAGTGACATCACAGGAGACATCGGGGATTATCAGTGACATCACAGGAGACATCGGGGATTATCAGTGACATCACAGGAGACATCAGGGGATTATCAGTGACATCACAGGAGACATCGGGGATTATCAGTGACATCACAGGAGACATCAGGGGATTATCAGTGACATCACAGGAGACATCGGGGGATTATCAGTGACATCACAGGAGACATCGGGGGATTATCAGTGACATCACAGGAGACATCGGGGATTATCAGTGACATCACAGGAGACATCGGGATTATCAGTGACATCACAGGAGACATCAGGGGATTATCAGTGACATCACAGGAGACATCGGGGATTATCAGTGACATCACAGGAGACATCGGGGATTATCAGTGACATCACAGGAGACATCGGGGATTATCAGTGACATCACAGGAGACATCAGGGGATTATCAGTGACATCACAGGAGACATCGGGGATTATCAGTGACATCACAGGAGACATCGGGGGATTATCAGTGACATCACAGGAGACATCGGGGATTATCAGTGACATCACAGGAGACATCGGGGATTATCAGTGACATCACAGGAGACATCGGGGATTATCAGTGACATCACAGGAGACATCAGGGGATTATCAGTGACATCACAGGAGACATCGGGGATTATCAGTGACATCACAGGAGACATCGGGGATTATCAGTGACATCACAGGAGACATCGGGGATTATCAGTGACATCACAGGAGACATCGGGGATTATCAGTGACATCACAGGAGACATCGGGGATTATCAGTGACATCACAGGAGACATCGGGGATTATCAGTGACATCACAGGAGACATCGGGGATTATCAGTGACATCACAGGAGACATCGGGATTATCAGTGACATCACAGGAGACATCGGGGATTATCAGTGACATCACAGGAGACATCGGGGGATTATCAGTGACATCACAGGAGACATCAGGGGATTATCAGTGACATCACAGGAGACATCGGGGATTATCAGTGACATCACAGGAGACATCGGGGGATTATCAGTGACATCACAGGAGACATCAGGGGATTATCAGTGACATCACAGGAGACATCGGGGATTATCAGTGACATCACAGGAGACATCGGGGATTATCAGTGACATCACAGGAGACATCGGGGGATTATCAGTGACATCACAGGAGACATCGGGGATTATCAGTGACATCACAGGAGACATCGGGGATTATCAGTGACATCACAGGAGACATCGGGGATTATCAGTGACATCACAGGAGACATCAGGGGATTATCAGTGACATCACAGGAGACATCGGGGATTATCAGTGACATCACAGGAGACATCAGGGGATTATCAGTGACATCACAGGAGACATCGGGGGATTATCAGTGACATCACAGGAGACATCGGGGATTATCAGTGACATCACAGGAGACATCGGGGGATTATCAGTGACATCACAGGAGACATCGGGGGATTATCAGTGACATCACAGGAGACATCAGGGGATTATCAGTGACATCACAGGAGACATCAGGGGATTATCAGTGACATCACAGGAGACATCGGGGGATTATCAGTGACATCACAGGAGACATCGGGGATTATCAGTGACATCACAGGAGACATCGGGGATTATCAGTGACATCACAGGAGACATCGGGGGATTATCAGTGACATCACAGGAGACATCGGGGATTATCAGTGACATCACAGGAGACATCAGGGGATTATCAGTGACATCACAGGAGACATCGGGGATTATCAGTGACATCACAGGAGACATCAGGGGATTATCAGTGACATCACAGGAGACATCGGGGGATTATCAGTGACATCACAGGAGACATCGGGGGATTATCAGTGACATCACAGGAGACATCGGGGATTATCAGTGACATCACAGGAGACATCGGGGATTATCAGTGACATCACAGGAGACATCAGGGGATTATCAGTGACATCACAGGAGACATCGGGGATTATCAGTGACATCACAGGAGACATCGGGGGATTATCAGTGACATCACAGGAGACATCGGGGATTATCAGTGACATCACAGGAGACATCAGGGGATTATCAGTGACATCACAGGAGACATCGGGGGATTATCAGTGACATCACAGGAGACATCAGGGGATTATCAGTGACATCACAGGAGACATCGGGATTATCAGTGACATCACAGGAGACATCGGGGGATTATCAGTGACATCACAGGAGACATCGGGGATTATCAGTGACATCACAGGAGACATCGGGGATTATCAGTGACATCACAGGAGACATCGGGGGATTATCAGTGACATCACAGGAGACATCGGGGGATTATCAGTGACATCACAGGAGACATCGGGGATTATCAGTGACATCACAGGAGACATCGGGGATTATCAGTGACATCACAGGAGACATCGGGGGATTATCAGTGACATCACAGGAGACATCGGGATTATCAGTGACATCACAGGAGACATCGGGGGATTATCAGTGACATCACAGGAGACATCGGGATTATCAGTGACATCACAGGAGACATCGGGGATTATCAGTGACATCACAGGAGACATCTGGGGATTATCAGTGACATCACAGGAGACATCGGGGGATTATCAGTGACATCACAGGAGACATCGGGGGATTATCAGTGACATCACAGGAGACATCAGGGGATTATCAGTGACATCACAGGAGACATCGGGGATTATCAGTGACATCACAGGAGACATCGGGGATTATCAGTGACATCACAGGAGACATCGGGGATTATCAGTGACATCACAGGAGACATCAGGGGATTATCAGTGACATCACAGGAGACATCAGGGGATTATCAGTGACATCACAGGAGACATCGGGGATTATCAGTGACATCACAGGAGACATCGGGATTATCAGTGACATCACAGGAGACATCGGGGGATTATCAGTGACATCACAGGAGACATCGGGGATTATCAGTGACATCACAGGAGACATCGGGGATTATCAGTGACATCACAGGAGACATCGGGGGATTATCAGTGACATCACAGGAGACATCGGGGATTATCAGTGACATCACAGGAGACATCGGGGGATTATCAGTGACATCACAGGAGACATCAGGGGATTATCAGTGACATCACAGGAGACATCGGGGGATTA